>NC_064549.1:1960000-2139254 GCF_023856365.1 Brienomyrus brachyistius
CACTTGATTAGATTGTGGGCAGGCAAAAGCAGCTGTGAAGAAAACAGTGGATTACGGACATCCTGGAGGCAGGGCATGATCGGCACGGTGATAAAACAACTCTGCCTCAGCTCCAGGATGTGATCTGGGAATTGCACCGGCATCGGCTACATCAGCCAATATCCAGCACACGATGTCAAATGAAAAGTCACTGAAGAAGCACTCGAGAGAGCCTGGGGTACCAGACGGAGAGGAGGGCTGGGCCGTTAGAACATTGACTATCTGACGGTTTCATTGACCATGTGCCATCAGGCTGAACTTTGATCTCCAGCCACCGTCGTTTGTTACACATGTGCTCAGCAAACATAAGAAGGACACGTGAGAGTAGTGCATGAGCCACTCTTAGCACTTAGCTCTTCATGAGGTTACAGCACAGCCTGCCTCTAAACTCTCCATCAGTTCACATCACAGTCTGCCTCTAATCTCTCTGTCACATCACAGCCTGCCTCTAACCTCTCCATCAGGTCACATCATAGTCTGCCTCTAAACTCTCCATCAGTTCACATCACAGTCTGCCTCTAATCTCTCTGTCACATCACAGCCTGCCTCTAACCTCTCCATCAGGTCACATCATAGTCTGCCTCTAAACTCTCCATCAGTTCACATCACAGTCTGCCTCTAATCTCTATGACACATCACATCACAGCCTGCCTCTAACCTCTCCATCACATCACAATCCGTCAGAGCATAGTCTGCCTCTAAACTCTCCATTGGTTCACATCACAATCCGCCTCTAACTCCTTCATCAAGTCACATCACAGTCTGCCTGTAGCCAATTGTTATACATCTATCTCACCTTCAAAGGGGCAAACCCAACCTACCAGCAGCACTGCCTGCAGAGGAGACTTGGGTTAGTGGGTAGGGTGAGTGAGGTTGGGTTTTTACAAGATAAGAGGGCAGTCTGGGCATGTGGCGGAAGGTTATAGTCCTATGAGTAAAGAGGGTTTCAGCCCCATCCTTAAATATGACAATCTCTCTATCTGAATGGTTGCACATCACATGGCCTTCACACCATGTTTCTCTCCTCCTTCTGCTCTTGCTGTCTCCCTACCTGCTCTCTGGTCTCTCCTGTTCCCCATTTCCCTCTAACAACCAGCAGTGTAAATATCTCGCACCTCATCCAGATTTTGTGGAATGAAACTCGATATTGCTCAGTTGACACAGGCTGATTAAAATGAATGGCTGTGTAGATGCTCTCTGAATAAAACCGGGCATCCCAGCCTTCTTATTGTTTCATTAGTGTTGCTGTTATTCAGGCAGAGTAATTTTGCACTTTAAGTTTCCATAGCTGCAGGCCATGGAGCCACATACAGTCCTGCTGTCAGCAGGGGTTTCTCTCATTCTGTTTCTGACTCATTTACGCAGAGTCACAGCAACTCACCGCAAATCACACTGACTCATGCTAACTCATACCGCTTCAGACTCATTTACCCAGTCACAGTATCCATCCATCCATCATCTATAGCTTTTCAGTGTCGGGTCGCGAGGGCAGCAGTATAAACAAGGAAACCCAGACTTCCCTCTCCCCAGCCATTTCGTCCGGCTCCTCTGGGGGGATCCCGAGGCATTCCCAGGCCAGCCGGGAGACATAGTCTCTCCAGCATGTCCTGGGTCTCCCCCGGGGTCTCCTCCCAGTGGGACATGCCCGGAACACCTCACCAGGGAGGCGTCCAGGAGACATCCTAAGCAGATGCCCGAGCCACCTCATCTGGCTCCTCTCGATGTGGAGACTCATCGGCTCTACTCTGAGTCTCTCCCGAATGACCGAGCTCCTCATCATATCTCTAAGGGAGAGCCCAGCCACCCTGCAGAGGAAACCCATTTCAGCCGTTTGCACTCGCAATCTCGTTCTTTCGGTCACTACCCACAGCTCATGACCATAGGTGAGGGTAGGAACGTAGACTGACTGGTAAATCAAGAGCTCAGTTCCTTCTTCACCATGACAGACCGATGCAGCACCCGCATCACTCCTGATGCCGCACCAATCCGCCTGTCGATCTCCCCTCCATCCTTCCCTTACTCATGAACAAGACCCCGAGATACTTAAACTCCTCCACTTAGGGAAGAGCCCCCTCCCCGACCTGGAGAGCCACAGTGACCCACTGTAAAAGCACATGAACTCATGCTTAAATCAGTTCATGGTTATTCAGATAGAGTCATAGTAACTCACTGCAAATTTCACTGACTCATGCCAGCTCATACTACTTAAAACTCACAGTATTTTAGTGCAAATATTGCTGACTCAGGCTAACTCATATTGCTTCAGACTCATTCACATAGAGTCACAGTAACTATAATGTGCGTCATGCTACCTTATGCTAGCTGACCTCACTTTCCTAACCCTTTCTCCCAATGCCTCAGACTCACCACAACATGCAGGAAACATGGAGAAAGCTGTTATAGCGCCGCAAGAGCCAGTCCAGATGAAGCACGTCTTTAGTGAGCAGCCCTGGCCTTTAGGGTGGCAGTGCACTGATCCAGAGAAATTTCATCAGCCTGCTGGAGCCACCAGAGCTCTCTGATTGGGCAGCGCAACCCCCCCCCCCCCCCCCATTAATACCAGTTATGTCATTAATGACAGAAGTGTTAAATTAGGCCAGCGGGAAAAGAGGTGCTTTGCCATGGAGATTGTTCCCTCACTTCAGGATGGATGCTTAGACGACTGAAGACTGAATTTTAAGGTCATCATAATGGGTGTTTGTATTTCATGATCCTGGAGGAGGGGGGGGCAGCTGAAATCTCCAGGCTCCAGAGAGAGGGTGGAGCAGAAGAGGCAGGAAGAGGCGGAGTGTTAAATGGCAGCACAGGGTTCGGCAAGGACCATTTGATAAGACGCTGGGGTTGGGAAGCATCTCCCTCACTCTCCTCTCTCTCCACTCCTTTCTGCTCTGCCCCCCCCCCCCCCCCACTGTTTCACTGCTTTGAGTAATTTGATGTCAGCAGGAGAGAGTGAAATCCCTGACAATCGCTCGCATCTTAAAGTGTTTTTGAAGAACACTGAACTTTAAAATACGGGAGCCAGAATCTGATCGGAGGCACGACTCCTCTGTCCCCTCGAAGCAGGGGATCCGCGTTTGAGCATCACACTGGCTTTTTCTGAATTGTTTAATTACATGCAAACGGGACATAATTATACCCCGGGAAAATCACAGATTTCCAACAACAAATGTTATATAATCAAGCTTAAGGGTTATCTCCAATTGAAAAGAGAATAGAACATTTGAAGCAGATAGAATGGATGGTTTTGGGGGCTACAGCTACCGGATTGTTGCGGTGTGTTCGACATGGGCGGAGTGGAGCTTGAGTTTTCATAGCAGTGCAAGACTCCAGCGCCAGCTTGAAACATACGGGCCAGACAAACACGGCAAACAAACCAACATGGCCGCGTTTCCGTTTTGCCTGAAACCGGAAGCTACTGTTAGCTCGCACCACGCTGACAGTCAATAGCGTTCCACAGGAAGAATTCACAACACCCCTCTTGAGCCCCTCGTCCCCCCCCCACCCCCCACACCCCAGAATCAATTCAAATCAATTTCTACTCCACAAAAGATGTAGCACAGAAACGACGGCAGGGACGTGTCAGTGGCCGCGAGCTTAAGATAAATCATCCTCACGGATCTCAGCCGTATAAAATTAGGTTCAGCCTGAACCTGTGACACTTGTTATTCTTTAGATCAAACAGGTTTTTTTTTCCCCTAACCTGCGAGATCAAACGATCTCGTTCACATGCTGCAGCGCACGTAATGAAAGGCAGTCGTGTCTCTCTCTACCTAAGCCGTCTGCCTGTTTATTTTTAAGTGTTTAGCAGAAGACAACAGAGGTGTGCCTGCTTACCCATAAATCACAGGGGCCTCTTCTGTCTCAACCCTGCATGTTTTACAGCAAACTCAGTGGGAACCTGTAGCCAAGCTGCCTCTCACCAGGCTAAACACCACAATCTATGGTGTCGGCCCAAAAGGAAAAGGCAGAGACCC
Organism: Brienomyrus brachyistius; assembly: GCF_023856365.1. NCBI lineage: Eukaryota > Metazoa > Chordata > Actinopteri > Osteoglossiformes > Mormyridae > Brienomyrus > Brienomyrus brachyistius. Next base: position 1,964,014 of record NC_064549.1, read on the forward strand.
AGCAGGACTCGGGAATTAGAACATTATCTCTGAACAATGCTGTTAGTTTGACACACCTGTGCAAGTTTCTGACTTCGGTACACAAAAATAAAGAGATGAAGGTCAGTGGAGAGGACGCATTTGGCTATCAAAAAATCATAATGTATACTGCTACCAAACTGGCTGACTTAACTGCCAGTCAACTGAATATAGTAAATGCAGCTGCGAGCGGATTGGCTGACGAGTGCAGGGGTACGCTGTAGTGTCAGGGTGGACACAAAACAGGGCCGTTTCATTCTGGGATATCCTCTGACCTCATTTACACAAAGGCCTGATTACACAGGTACATCCGCCCTGTTCATGCTGCACTATGACTATTATTGGCTAAATTATATTTACTAACAGCGAGCTCATGACCTACTTCATCATTAAGCTGGAAAGTGGCGTCAATTTTGCGTGTGATTATTAATAATGAGGAGGAGGCCGAGAACAAACGGTGTTCTGGCTGCTTGTACTGACAGGCCGCACCAACTACTGAGTGATTTCTTCCTGGGTCGTGGCTAGCATGTGAAGTTAATTAGCATAAATAAATATCAGTATTAAAGAGTAAAATGATAGCGATTATCCAATATCTATAGCCAATGCCTGGAGTCACAAAAAACAAGATGTCAGAAGTTGCGACCGACTTATGGTCACATGACTGGACAAGTGGACACGCCCCCCAGCCCCCCCTCACCCTGGATCCATCTCCTGGCAACTCGGAAACCGTGAACCGCAGTCACATGATCCTAACCGTGGTTGTTTTTAGAGACAGCCATCAGCTCAGAGTGCCTGGTAATTACAGACGTAATTAGCGCGCTGTTTAGATTCATACATTCTGAAGAGTCGTAATTGAAATAGTTTGTTTCGGTAATAGAGTCGCTCTGATGATGTGAAATCCATTTTGTGGTCTCATTCTCCCAGTTATCGGTCTTTTTCCCTCTGTGCCAAAAATCCAGGGCAGGACAAGGAGTACAGTAAGAGCCCAGGCTCGGAAAAGCACTTTGGACTTAATCGCCCGCCCAGGCGGCGTGCCCAGCCGATCTAGGACGGGGGGGGTTACTTATCCCTGCCAGGCCACAGTCAGCAGGTGGTGGTGGTGGTGGGGGGGGGGGGTGCCACACACACCTGTCACAGAGGTCTGAACCCGCAGGGACCTCCAAGAACAGTAGGAACTGCAGAGACAGCATACAGACGGGTCAAGCTCTGCATTCCGGGTCCTTAACCTAAATGGGGCAGTTTGAATGGCGAAGTGGTTACACTCAGGACCCCATTACCATATGAATTGGTCATGTGACAAGAGGGATGGGTGAACTGGAGAGAGAACATGCAGCACGGAATAAAAAAAATGACTTAATTTGTCTAATTTGTCTGCTTTTAGCTCCTTGAGACCAGTTATCATTTTTTAAAAGCAAACTGATTTGAAGATATTTTTATGGTACTTTAACAAGGCTGGAGCTGCAGTCAGGTCAAAGCAGGCATGAAGAACGAAGCCCTTGCTTTTTATATTCCTCTGTGGGGGGGGGGAGCTGGGGGGGAGAATAGCTGCTGCTTTTTTCTGAAGTAAAATTATGTTAAACGTTTATGTGCTTATTTGTTTTAAAACATTGGGGCTCATAATTTTGGCCTTGAAGACCAAATTGCTGGTTTTATGTGTTTATTTGTCAGTCTGTCTGCAGGCGTGTCCGGATCCAGCCAGGCTCCGCCGCTTCCCCTGGGCCTGCTCACATGAGGGTGAAGAGCTCCCCCTAGGTGTGAGAAAGTGAACTTGTCCACATGTTGCTTCCAGCTGGAAGGCTTGGTGGTCTCCGCTCCTGTATTGATGCTCTCGTATCAGCCAAGGACGGCATTTCGTTTTATTTCATTGTGCTTATTTTTATTGCGACGCATTTTTCTTGAGTTAATTGAGTTTAGCGCTCGGTGTGACGGGGACAGCAGGGGTGTCGGGGCTACAGAAACGCCCTGGCAGAGAGACTAGGGGGTCACTCTCGTGCTCATGTGGGCCGAAACCATTCTGGCCACGCCCCCTTTCTCGTCAGGGGCCACTAACCACTAACTTCATGGTGGATTATGGCCATATCAGCATGGCTCTTCTGAGATTTCAGACCACTGCGTATCTGAGCCCAGCGTTTCCTAAGCAGACACCGGCTTGTCCACATAGGATTCATCATGGTTCCCAGCACTGACCCTGACGGCCAAACATGGCCGCTCCCCTCAGTTCCTTCCACGTGTCACCTGCTACATCCAGCTGGGCAGCATCAAGAGGCCAGGTCGCGATGCATGCTCGGTTACCCAGCTCCAAAGTTTCCATATTCCAGTGTTTAAAATAAATCCCACAATTCCTCTCTCCACGTGCGTGTGACTCCATCTGAGCTCTCCCTAAATTTCGGGGGTGGTTTCTCTGTGAGCCATGTAGCTGGGCATACCGGCAGTGAGGCCCACTCTGCGATCCTGGATCTGAGGACAAAACGGTGTTCCTCAAATTAATGCCTCCACTGTACCCGCGTTGCTCTGGCAACGGAGACGTCACCTTCAGAGTTTTTTTTTCCCCAATTTTCTAACTTTTTTCTTCCTAATGGACGTGTTTACAATACAAATTGTCTTTTTTATTGCTTTAACTGCTAAATTTTTGTGAACGTCCAAGTAAACTGTTTACAGTCACCCCCTCAGAGGTAAAATGGGAGTGAGTGTATGAGGGTTGACACAGCAGAGCACCGAAAACAATCCCACACAGAAACGCACACGTGCACAAACTTGTGCACACTAAAAATGTACTTATTAGGGTGAATCAGTGACTCCGTGTTTCCATGGAAACTGCCATCAGAGAAGATTCAAAGCAGGGCAACAATATGACAAGGAATTCCATCCCCCCCACCCCTCCCACCAAGCTGCACCATGAAATAATGCTGAGTAACCCTCAGCCTCAGTCAAATCTGCCCTCACACGTCATAACAAGCTCAGAGCGCAAGTCAACTCCTCCCACACATCATTATAAGCCTTCCTACTGGTCAGCAGCTTAACTCCTCCCACACATCATAGAAAGCTCTCCATTTGGTCAGCAGCTTAACTCCTCCCACACATCATAGAAAGCTCTCCATTTGGTCAACAGCCTAACTCCTCCCACTCATCATAGAAAGCTCTCCATTTGGTCTGCAGCTTAACTCCTCCCACACATCATAGAAAGCTCTCCTATTGGTCAGCAGCTTAACTGCCCCCATATGTCTCATATTAAGTGCATGAGGCAGAATGGCCTCCCAGGTAATGCATCAACATCACCCGCAGTCCCTTTAAGGCACAGTTACTTGTGCCAGCAAACCTGATGAGGTTCTGGTCAGAGCACATGCTCCACAGCCCATTTGGCTGGCAGTACTGTTTGAAGGTCTCCTAACAAGAAGGACTGTATATTATTACTACTGTGAAGATGAAGTTCTTACACTGAATCTCACTTTAAAGTAATTAATGACCCTTATTCTCACCTTGGTGAAGTCGGGCAGAGAGCTTCTAAAGTTGGCCATTAGTGTGCCGAGACCGCAATGTTCACAGGGATATTGCTTCAAATGAAGGAATCCCACACACTTGGATTCAAATGTTCATTTCCAGGAAAGTGGAAGGCGTCCCTAAAATGTCTGCTTCTTTTTTTAAGATTCACCGTCTTTTCAAGGACGTTCCTGCTGACACACATGTGCCACTTATGTATGAGGAGGGGGGCTGGTGGATGCTGTGGCTCTAGGTGTGGTGCAGACTGACCTCTCAAGTCATGACCCACAGGAGCCCCTCAGGACGTAGACAGACCTGGAGAAGAACAAGATTAAACGCCAGTGGAGGGCTTTTTATTGCCATTGATTTATTTTACTACAAATCAGAAAAAAAATCTCATTAAAAACCTTTAGATTTACATAATAATGTTTAACATTTCAATAAATAAATGTATTGCATTTTTGGAGCCGTGAAATCATTTTAAGTACAGTAAATAAAATTCTGAACTAAAGGCGAGCCGGAACAATGGAAAACCAGATAAAGATAGAAGACAAATCACCTCAAGATCCAGCTCAGATAGAATGGTTTAGGAGAACCATCTGATGTTAAGGCGGCCGGACATGTGATTACATTTGGGCTGAGGAGACCGCAGCATGTAACAGTAATATGACAAAACTGGGGGGAAATGATCAAAGCCCAACGCCAACTTTCAATGCAGGAAGATTTCAACTGCAATATCCCCCGGACTGGTGAAAAACGAGGTTTGCTGATCCATTGTTTTTAGATGGAACGGAAGACAACAGCTGATCTGTGAAATAGTGTGAACATAGCTGTGTTATTCCACCGTGATCGACTGGCCCGGCACCTCTCTTTCCACAACCGCTCACGTGAAGTGCACTTTAGCACAAGTACACTCTTATTAGCTGACGGAGGGGCCTCCCTGTCGTGATAGTGCATGTGCTCTACCACGTGCTGACATCACAACATACTTGACGTGACTCCACACGTGAAGAGGAGGACAGCAGAGCGCCTCGCCGAGATCTCCAACCAGGCGGTCGACATTCTTTGGGTTCGGTACCAAATGATGCTGGGGACACCGCTGTGGACCACAATGCAACCTTGCGGCCCGTTAGTGCTTAATTTAGTTCTCTAACGAGTCGACCTGACACTTCAGTCATGCGCTCAGTGAGATCTCATTCCCACAGATGACGTTGAGTACAAGTATCATAAGGCCATTAGCACCTTAATTACCTTGATTCAGGGAAAGCGATTCAATCCGTAAGTGATACGTGTTTCCACCAGTTCCAGCATTTACACCAGTCCATCGTCACCACGGAGACGGCGGTCTTTCATCCTTTTTTTATCACCCAAACACGCTAGCCTCAAAAAACGCAGGCAAACGTCCAATCAGACCAGAATTAAGCAACGGCTCTCGGCTATTCCAACAATGTTCCTCACTGTACATCATTAGGGATAAAAAAAATAATAATTAACAGTCTGCGGTTGGCAAAGCCAAGTGGATTTTGGGTGTTACCACGTGTTCAGTTTTTTCCTGACAGGCCGTTAATGACTCTGTGTTTCCTTCACCGTTCTGAATTTGTATTGTTTCCAAGTAACAGGTTCCAGTATGTCAGACTCATTACAGTACAAGAAACTGAAGGGAGTGTGAGAGGCAGCACTACAATTGTTTAATTAATCATCCCCGTTTAGAAACACGGACCGCTCCCTGATCTTCGGGGACAGTTCTGTGCGAACGTGAAATGTCATGGCAGTGCAGCAGCTTTAGCGCCCCGGATTTAGCGGTTAGATATAAATGAAGCTTTGCGAAGACCCTAGCTAATGGCTAATGTGTTTGACCCCATGGTCAATAACCATATGTTTGCTGATGTCAAGATAAAACTCCAATTAGTTCCAAATGCTCTTGGAATGGCAGATCTATAACTATCCATCACCACGGTGGCTCTTAATGAGTTAGCTGAGAGCACTGTGTTGATTTTGTCTGAGTGTCTACAGGGGGTGAGGGAAGCTTCCGGAATATCGTTCCAGGATGGTCTATCACATGGGTCTGGAGCTATTGTAGACAGCAAAGGAGATCTGTCGATTAAAAATATGCATTCCGGAAATCTTCCTGAGAGATTTTATAATATGCCATTCAGTCGCTGAAAAGATGCGTGTACAGTAGCATTCAGAACTTTTTAATAAAATATAATGGAGAGCAGAGCAGTCAGCTAACGCGAGTGAGTTTTTGTGTAATAAAAGGTTCATTATTCAGCAGGGAATCTTCCTCCCTGTGTGTTGTTTTGTCATGTCGCCCCGGTTTTGTGTAATGTGAGCGTTTATTTGCTAGCAAAACCAGCACGTTCGTTAAAAATAGCAGCTCTTCGGGTTGCGCTGCCAAGCGGAATAAAGAAAGGCACACCGTTACATGGGGGTATTTTAATAAACCACACGCTCATTTCGATTTACAGCACACATCCGCATTTAGGGAGGAGGGCCTGGTTTTTGGTGCTGGATAGAGTGTGAGACAGAGAGAGAGACCAAGAGAGAGAGAGAGAGAGAGAGAGAGAGAGACAGAGAGAGAGAGACAGAGAGATACAGAGAGAGACAGAGAGAGAGAGAGACAGAGAGAGACAGAGAGAGAGAGAGAGACAGAGAGAGAGAGAGAGAGAGAGAGACAGAGAGAGACAGAGAGTGAGAGGCTCCCGCAGACTCTAAGGACATTCTGTCACTGACCTGTCCAGCAGCTCCCTCGCCTATCCCAGTCCTTCTGATGTCCTCACGGAATTGCTGTGTTACCCTTTACCTTTTGGGAAATATCTCAGCCTGCACATGTAGATTGTTTCACAAACCTGCATTCGCACACAGATAAGAAGCATATCTCAGATTACTCCTGTAAAACACTACTGCTCATATTCATACTGTGTGTTCAAATTCTCCATGTGTTTGTACTGTGTAGGTGTTAAAACTAAATCTAAAGGTTGTTTTCATACTGTCAGTGTGTTCATTCTCTGTGTTTATCCTGTCTCTGTGCTCATACTTAGTGTTTAACCTGTCTGTGTTCATACACTCTTTGTGTTTATACTGTCTGCAATTATACTCACTTTGTGTTTATATACTCTCAGTGATCATACTTTCCTTCTGTATATCGTGTCTTTGTGTTCATACTCTCTTTGTGTTTATACTCTTTTTGTGTTTATGCTGTCTGTGTGTTCATACTCTCTTTGTGTTTATACTCTCTTTGTGTTTATGCTGTCTGTGTGTTCATACTCTCTTTGTGTTTATACTCTCCGTGTCTTCATACTCTCTTTGTGTTGATCCTGTCTCTGTATCCATACTCTCTTTGTGTTTATACTGTCTGTGTCTTCATACTCTCTTTGTGTTTATGCTGTCTGTGTCTTCATACTTTCTTTGTGTTTGTGCTGTCTGTGTCTTCATACTCTGTGTTTATACTGTCTGTGTCTTCATACTCTCTTTGTCTTTATGCTGTCTGTGTCTTCATACTCTCTTTGTGTTTATACTGTCGGTGTGTTCATACTCTCTTTGTGTTTATACTGTCTGTGTGTTCATACTCTGTGTTTATACTGTCTGTGTGTTTATACTCTCTTTGTGTTTATACTGTCTGTGTGTTCATACTCTGTGTTTATACTGTCTGTGTTTTTATACTCTATGTTTATACTGTCTGTGTATTCATACTCTGTGTTTATACTGTCTGTGTGTTCATACTCTCTTTGTATTTATACTGCCAGTGTGTTCATACTCTCTTTGTGTTTATACTGTCAGTGTGTTCATACTCTCTTTGTGTTGATCCTGTCTCTGTATCCATACTCTCTTTGTGTTTATACTGTCGGTGTGTTCATACTCTCTTTGTGTTTATACTGTCGGTGTGTTCATATTCTTTTTGTGTTTATACTGTCTGTGTCTTCATACTCTCTTTGTGTTTATACTGTCGGTGTGTTCATACTCTTTTTGTGTTTATACTGTCTGTGTCTTCATACTCTCTTTGTGTTTATACTGTCGGTGTGTTCATACTCTCTTTTTGTTTATGCTGTCTGTGTCTTCATACTCTCTTTGTGTTTATACTGTCTGTGTCTTCATACTCTCTTTGTGTTTATACTGTCGGTGTGTTCATACTCTGTGTTTATGCTGTCTGTGTCTTCATACTCTCTTTGTGTTTATACTGTCAGTGTGTTCATACTCTCTTTGTGTTTATACTGTCGGTGTGTTCATACTCTCTTTGTGTTTGTGATTCTATTTTCTCTCCCTGTTCTAGGTGAATGTGCTTATACTCCTTTTGTCATTTCAACTCTCTCTATCCTGGTCTATGTCCTTGAAACTTTACCATCCAAGGAAAAAGAAAAGCTGCACAGATGAGTTACTCAATGAATCATATAAATCTCAGTCTTTCAGCTTTTTTTTCCCCAACTTCAGATAAAAACAGACAATGCGGCAGGATCCCCGCTGCTGCCGGATAATGCAGCAGGCCCATTGTGACAATGAGCACTGGGTGTCAGGCGTTACTGAAAACAAAGAGCAGTGTGTTACACACACAAGCGCACACATACACACAAACACACGGCCCCCTGCTGGGTCTGTGCGGAACAGCAGACGGCATGTAGCCGCCCGGGCCAGGGAAAGGGCAGCCAGCATGACCGGCTCTCTCTGACCCCCGATACGGGTAACACCAGGTGGTCATTTTGCTTGTTGTTGAGTCATTGACTTCCCCTCTGATCCATGGTGTGTAACAAACTGCTGGAAGCTCAAGAGGAGTGTTCAGTGCAGACTCTGGGGAGGGCGGGGGGGTGTTGGTCCTTATCGCCAGGGTTACAGATCCCAGAGCACCCCCTGCGTTCTTCTCCTTGTTTATCTACTTACTTGTCTGTTGTTTCACTTCACTGGGTGCTGCAGTGTGATTACTGTGTTTCCCTCTTCCTTCATCATTCCTCTGCTAGGGGAGGGGGGGGCTGTAATTCATGGCAGAATCCTGCAGGCGCCCACCCCCTCCAGTCTGGGGGCGGGGGGGGGGGGGGGGTGGGGTGCCACACTTATGCTAATAGCCCAGCAAAGCCCTGTGACTCTTGGCTGTGCAGATACTTCGGAGCCGCCGGTGTTGGGCTGATTATGTTTCTGGGCCGATTGTGAGTCGACGCCAGCGGGGTGTAATGGCCCCAAGCGGTGGGTGGGTCAAGCTGCAGTACCACTGGACCGGTGCCGATCTATCTATACAGCTAATAGAGTCATCAGGAGTCGAGCAGCACAAGGCTGCAGGCGGACAGGCCTCAGTCTCAAGGTGGCGCCACTTTTCATTCTAATGAGTCCTGTGATAGTGTTCGCACCCACTGCTGATGTCTCAGCTGCTCAGCTGGAATATCGCCCCCCGCTGGCCCGCCAAACACCACTGGTGGCAACTGGCAAACCTGACTGCAGACTGGACCGTCTGGACTCGAGCCTTCCATGTTCTGACTTGGATTTGGCCCGATTTCTGGATGAGCGCAAGAACATTCTGGGCCCAAATGCCGATATTCACGCACGTCATGCTACAGGTTCTGACCAAGTACAGAAATATTAGGCACTTTAAAGCCCCTGAAGAACCACAAAAAATAAATCCCAGCTAATGAATAATTCAAGTTTTAAACTCATCTTATTCCAATTGATTTTTTTAAAAGTAATATTTGGATTCTTGTGCTCTACCCACTAAATATTCTATCATGAGCATCGCTGCAGATCCAGTCCCACAGCAAGGGTGAGGGTGTCCTGTGGTTAATACATCAGTCTGGTACAAAGGCGTGTTGCTGCTTAAGGGTGTGTCCCTACATGTGGGCGTGTCTCTGAGCATGTCTGTATCCCTGTATATGGGTGTGTCCCTACATGTGGGCGTGTCTCTGTATAGGACATGCAATGGATCATGGGAATGTTTTTGTTTCACAATCATGCATGGAATGTATCCTTGATATTTAGAACGGGGCAAGAGTGACATCCAGGAATTTTTACTTTCCTGTGTATTTCTGTCCTTAGTCCTGGAACTGCTGTTCCGCAATAGATGATGGCATAATACAGCTATACGAGAGCACAAGTAAAATTCAGGATGCAAACTGAGAAACACCTGTGTCTACGGACATGTCTATATATGTGGCTGTGTATCGGTATATGGGTGTGGTCGTCTATGAGGGTTTATAGCTATATTTGGATGCATGTGGGTGGGTCCTTTTTTACTCTGTCCCTCAGTTTTCTGGGCCTGATTCTGTCAGGAACATAAAACCGCCATGAAAGCCCCGCCCCCCCGACACAGTGCGCGGTCTGCCAGCTGCATCTGGCTGCTCGGTCATTTTTGTCCAAACTCTGCCCCTAGTGGGTTTATTTTTTGTTTTTCTGGAAGCAGAGAGTGCAATATTTACCAAAAACACAGGCATATTTTAGCCGCCCGTACGATGCCTTGCAGCTGACGCCATCCATCCTGCGTTCTGTCTGAATGAGAGCGCAGCTTTAAAAAGACCCGATGTTTGGGGAATGAAGCGAGGGATGTGACGGCTGTTCCATTCTGCTTCCAGCCGGAACGTTCCCGAGCCAGACCCGCGTGACGGCTGGGCTCAGAGACGGCGGCAATGAGTCCGATATGCGTGCGAGAGTCCAGCACGAGTATCTAACGGAGACTGTAATGTGCCTGGGGTCGCAAATAATGGGAACCACAGTAATGCAGATAATGAAGTTAAACTCCTTCTGGACGGATGTTAATAATGAAGTGAAATGCTACAGGAGTGATGTGGGGCACATGACCAGCATGCGAACGCCGGCACAGTGTGAGACCATCCAAAAGGCCTGTCCCAATAGTTAACATGAGGAAGTCACTGGAGTGGACTGGGAAAAGCAACATTTACACCACTGTCAGGCTGGCCCTTGACTCGAGGGAATCCGTATCTACAAACCACTTTAAAATGAACCCCCTCCCCTCAGCATGTAATTTTTATTTACAGACTCAAACGTTTACTAAGGGGAAAAAATATCTCAGGTTCTCAGTTTAAATAAGTGGATATTTAATCTTTGGCGGCTCCGGAGAGGAAAGTGTACGCCAGAGTTTCAGTCCAATTTGCCGACTGTGTGCTTAAAATGTGTATCGCGTTGCATAAACAGCAGCGGCGGGCGGCGGCAAATGCGGAGATGATTGCATCGCTTTCGGTCCCGTGCTCAGACCCGCTCTGAAAAATTTCATCACGACCCCCCAAATTATTCCGAAATAAAATGACTCTTCCAGGAGAATGAGATAGCTCAGACCCTAATGTTTCATTTTTTTCCTCATCATGCATTTCTGTATATGGATATGAGCTTCAGAAAGCTGACAAAGGCCCTCCAATCACTTTGCACGGTAATCAGTGGAGGTTCTCCCTGAGCTCCAATGACATCGAGACAGATGTTTATTATGCAAATGAGCAGCTGGCCACTGGGTCCGCCCATTATCGATTTCCACACTCGGTGTAAGAAAAATCAGTGTAAGAAAATAAAAAGAATGGGGGTTTATATTGGAAAGACATAGCATGTAAACAGGTGTTCACAAATCTTCCAGGGTTAGATACTAGGCTGTCCAGTGACCCAGCTCTTGATAAGCAGTTGGAAGATGGATGCCCATTCCCAGAAATACAGAAGTATTTGGATACAGCAGGAAGTTGGCTGAGGGGAACCAGAACCAGGTTTTTGGTGACGTTAATGCTAATTTTATATAACACGCGTCTGTAGATGTTTGACGCATCAAAAATCATTGCATCCCAAGTAAACTTTTCGGTAGTAAGTGACTAAAACATTCTGAGCAGCTTTCTCTTTCTGTGAAAATGGGTTTCCTTCCCATTGCTTCGTCTGGCCTTCCTTACAAGTTTGGCATTTATTTTCTCACTTGATAGAGAACAGCCAAATAACATCAGCGCCGCTTCAAACACTGGTGTCAGAGGTGCCAGAATGCAGCGTCCGGCAGATCACTGCGCTGAGGCTTCTAATCTCCGTACATGCGGAAACCCAGCTTTGACATCCACTTGTAATTACGGATTCCAGGACCAGACGGACTCAGCCTTGTTGAATTCACATACTACTTCAGTCTTCGGCTTCCAGTGGACCCCGCAGATCCCGATCACTGTGCTGGGTTCGAGCAGGAGAACACATGTCCACAAAGAAACCCTCTATCGAGAAGGGAAAATCAGGAATCAAAGGAGAGTGGCATCAACCCCTCTACCCAACAGGATGTCCAATGGTCTTTTTAGAGCTGGGTATGACTAATTAATCCAGCAACCAGGAATATCTCAAACAACCCAGTGTCCATATTCCTGGCTGGAATATGATGTTTTACTGCGCCCCCTGGTGGCCAGATAGATAATCTGAGGATTGGGTGTGTGGATCGCCTAGTAACAAAGCCAGGCAAGCGTGACGACGACAAGAACACAGATTATTCTTGGAGTGGTGATTTACAGAGATGTCTTTACACAGTAATATGGAGACCCCTCCCCTGGGAACAGGGATTCCGTTATTACTGACAGTTTATTCTGCTCCCTTTGACAGCCATAAAGCTGACTTCGTGGGGACGTTATAGTACCACTGGCGAGTTTGCCTTATATGAATGATGGCACCTTTGATGCTTTTTATTCTATCGTGGGATTTAATCTTAAAGGCTGCACTATAAAGGGTTCAGGGTCAGCTAAATGGTGCATCTATTTAATCGATGAACTTCTTGGAAGGTTATAGATCTTTGGTTGGAAGAGGCGCTCAGCCTCTAACCATGCGGAGCCTGACCACGATGCGGTCAGTTATGGTAAATGGACTGCATTTATATAGCGCCTTTCTACTCCTATGAGCGCTCAAAGCACTTCACATTTCATGCCTCACATTCACCCATTCATACACACATTCATACACCGGTGGTGGAGGCTGCCATGCAAGGTGCCAACCTGCTCACCGGGAGCAATTTGGGGTTCAGCGTCTTGCTCAAGGACACTTTGATGAGGTCAGGAGGAACCAGGACTCGAACCTGCAACCCTCTAGTTGCCGGACGATAGCGCTACCTCCTGTGCCACCATCTTCTTGTTCGTGGTGCATCCAGTGGGAAAACACGTTTGGCAAAGGCTGAGACACGGGAAAAACAGTGGTTCTCAACCTCTGACCACACACCCCTCCCACCAACCCATCCTAAGTGTGTGAGGGTTACCGTCCGCCATGGAGAGTCACAGAAAAGTGACTGTGGAATTCTGTCTCCCATAAGATAAGCTGAATTTCAATCAGACGCCGCTCTTCCAGAGAAGGACGTTGGCGTCCTGGTGAAAATGACAGGCTCTTCCGTTTGATTATCCGCCTCCTGCAGGAACTCCAGTGCTGCACCATCCCCTCTGATAGCCTCTCTGTGCCTCTCCCACTTCTCCGGAATAATGGAAGCTGGAGATACAGGCAACGGCTCCTGTCCACCCTCTTGATGGTAGGCCTCCACCCTCTTCTCAGAAATGCTGAGTTTCTGCAGAGACCGACACCTTTAAGCAACAGCATCTCCAGTCAGATGCACTGACAGATGAAGAATGTAATCCATCACCCTGCGCGCCACATCTTCGAGAACAGGGTTCTCCTATCTCCCACAATTCCTTGTGAAGCCTGGCTGTCTCTTATCCATGTGCAGGATGAGATAATGTTATGGGGGAGTAAATATTGTAGTACAATCATTAACGATGAAATGGGATTCATTAATTAACAGCAATGTAACTGTTTTTCTCAGTGAAGGTGTGTATTGTCTTCTGCTTAAGAGCACAGATTTGGAATCAGGGGATTACATACAAGATGCACAGACTTCTGGGTAATATTTTGCATAAATGGTGGTCAGGCTGCTTCTTTCTGGTGAGTTACTAACTGCGATATATTCTGGGCATGTGCTGCTGTCCCTCTCCCACCCACCCTGAAGTCCACCCTGCCTGCTGCCTTTCCCCATTTACTCCTGTGATGAAAAATGCACAAGGTCTTCTTCTCTGAATCCCATCCCACGGAATGTTCCGGAATACCTCCCATTAAACTTTAAGGCATAGTTCAGAGACACCGGCTCTCTGTCTCTGAAAGCAATCGTGGTATTTTGTAAATGAGGGTGCCGAGGGGACGGCATGGCTGGGAGGATGTAGAGAGTTAGTGCAAGGGTTCGCCCAGCGTTAATAACAAGGTGGGCCTGGAGCCTGGAGCTTCTGAGTGCCAGGGTGAGCTTCCACGGCCTGCGACATCGGAGCAATCCAATTACGCCCCCTCACCATCTCCATCTGCTACTCCCACATCAAAGTGGCACTACTCACTGTGTCCCCAGCATCCACGTCCTTTCCAGTGGACAATGATGTCCAAGGCAACATGAGGCTTGAACAGTACCATGTTAGCAAGTGTTTTCGCATCATGCATTCTGATTATACACGCTAGCATTTTCCACACGTGAGCATGCATGTTAGCACCTTTTTCTGTGATACTGGCACGCTAACATTTTCTACATGCGAGATTTAGCACCATGTGCTGTGACTATGGCATGCTAGCATTTAACATATGTGAGCGTTAGCATGTGCGTTACCATCCTGCACTGTGATTATGGCACACTGGCATTTTCCACCTGCGAGTGATAGCATGCGTGTTAGCATTAGGCACAAGTGGGAGGGCTGCATGCGCACGTATGGAACGATGTGACATCCCCCCTGTAATCTTTCTCACGAAGACAAACACAGCAGATGTTTAGAGCAGGAGCCCTTTAGCGTGGCCTTCAGACAAATGAGCCCCGCATAAGTGATGAGGCTCAGCCATCAATAATTCAGCCACGTGTCTGATTAGCTGATTGGATTGATGATGAGCTCTCAGTGACACTCCGCTCTTACACTCGGAATCAAACCCTGCTATGAATCTATGTTTTTCCACGCCAGGGGTTCTTAATTATTTTTCTGCACAGCCCATTTTTCAAAATTCAAGTGACACCACGGTGGGGGATGCAGGGGGAAGAGCTTTGGGAAAAAAAGCCTGAAGAATATTTCAAAATAAAAGTCTCATTGAGACAGTTGGATCTACATTAAAATGTAATTGTACCCATTATCTTTGGGCGACCTGTTGCCCCCTGTAGGCTACTGGATGCTAGTATCTACCAGTCAAGTCCAAGTAGGGCATTCCACTCTTCGGCTCCCTTGTTCGCTTTCTTCCCTGTCAAGTACAGGTTGTCAAGAAAGCCCAGGAAGTATAGATGTTCTCATCAATTGCGGAATCCCGCTCTGCCTGGTGAAGGACATCACGCCGCCCTCAGCCAGGCCTGCTGTGAACTCAGGGAGAGAAGAGCTGGGGGTAGCCAGGTATTCTCATCTTCTGGGAGAGTCAGGGACACCAGACTGGTATTTAAACACCCACCGCATTTCATACAAAGTCATTAATAGACACATGATGACTGTACAGAAATGCCTACATTGAGATTAATTTGATTTCCAGCTCATTAACGTATTCGCAAGTTCCGTGCATTGCGGGTAAAATGAGTTCATCTGCTGTAAATAATCCTATTGCCCCTTTCCTCCGAGCCACTCGCCCGAGTTTCACTTCACCCCTGGCCAGTCACTCGGAAGACTTATGCTCCACCAAGGATGATGCTGTTTTTTTTTTGTGTGAATGATGCACATCCATATATTCTTAATGTCTACCACTAATAGTAAATCTTTATTCATGCCGTTTACACTTTGCTGTAGCACTGTCAGGAAAACGCTGTGCTCTCCACACATCAGGCGGGGGCAGTGGGGCATTGAGGATGAGGGGGAGGAATAGAGGGGCAGAAGGGGAATATAAGGGAGTGGGGCCAGTTTTCTGGAGGGAGGGGTCGCCATGGCACCTGTCGCCTGAGCTTACTAATCTGTCCAGAACAGCTCGGGACCCCAGAACCCCCCACCCACCTGAGATTCTCAGCTTTGCCATAGTAAATATGGATGCGTGGCTCTATAAATACGATCTCCAAGAAAACAAACAAAAATACTCGAGTCTACCTATCACTTACACCGATTGGCTGTCCACCCAGCTGCGACTGTGGGTGTGGCAGCTGACACTGCTGCAGTGTTTAATCAGATACTGTCTCTTGCTGGGTAAGGAACATATACGCAGATGTGTGTGATATACAAACACATATATACGAGCTAAGTGCACAATAAGGAACTTAAGTATCACACCAGCTGTGGCACAATGGTAATGATGTGACTTTGGAAGTACATGGAGTAGTAAAGAAACATCTTAGCAAAAGAAAGAGGTGACAGAAAGCAGTAACGTGGCGTCGAGGCAGGAGAACTGTTCTTGAATGCAGCGCAGAAGTTCACGACTTCACAGCGACCGCTGCCTCCGAGACCACCGGTCCATCCTTCAGACAAGCAAAGTGGGTTTGGGAGGTGCGGGTAGAGTGAGTCAAGGAGTGCGCCAGTGCAGGTAGGGTGAGACGAGGCGTGTGCCAGTGCAGGTAGGGTGAGACGAGGCGTGTGCCAGTGCAGGTAGGGTGAGACGAGGCGTGTGCCAGTGCGGGTAGGGTGAGACGAGGCGTGTGCCAGTGGGGGTAGGGTGAGACGAGGCGTGTGCCAGTGCAGGTAGGGTGAGACGAGGCGTGTGCCAGTGGGGGTAGGGTGAGACGAGGCGTGTGCCAGGGCGGGTAGGGTGAGACGAGGCGTGTGCCAGTGCGGGTAGGGTGAGACGAGGCGTGTGCCAGGGCGGGTAGGGTGAGACGAGGCGTGTACCAGTGCAGGTAGGGTGAGACGAGGTGTGTGCCAGGCCTTTTATGTCACATGTACTCTTCGAGTGTCCCTGCCTTTGACTACGGACCGTCCCCCGCAGAAGTGCACCATCATCTGAAATGAGAACCAGTGGCCAGTTATCTCCAAGATAAAAGAAATCAAACAGCCTGTGATAATGTCAGTGATGCGATGCGGGGCTTGGAGCCACGATGCTCTCCCATTGTTCATGCAATCGATATTTCTGAAGCTTTTTTTAGAGTTCACTCGCGTGTGTGTGTGTGTTCGTGTGTTTGTGGGGGGGGGGGATTGAAAGTGCTTAGCTAACTATGTAGCTCCTGGAGTGTAAGCTAAATAAGGTGTATTTAGACGGGGGGGGCAGTATACGCATCAGAGTTAAGTGTTAATTGCTTATTGATCCAATTTAGCTGATGATGTGCTGGAAAAAAAACAGCGGGAGACACGAGTGATTTTTTTTGTCGTTTTAAATCCTCCTGCATGGTAACGTAGCAGGAAGAGGCTGTGAAACACAGATGTTGCGTAACGTGAGCTGGAACAGGGGCCATAATAGCAGCAGTACTAACTGCTGTTTGGACATATATAGTAAATCCTGCTCCTTCGAGGACACTCTCTCTGAGAGAAAACACCCCAGCGCTCTTCATTACTGCAGGTATTTTACCGGACTCCAGCTGAGTTCAGTTTTTTTCTGAGCCGTCTCTTAACCCCGCCCTGTTGTCACGAATGTCCGCGGAGACCCGGAAAAAGTGGCTACGGTGCTAGAGAGGCCAAGGGGGGGCGCCGTCAGGCTCGCTGTGCAGAGCTTACTCGGCACATCGGCCTCCCACGGGTTCCCCGACTCGCTCTGACGGCCCCGAGGGACGCAGCTGCTTTCGGCTACGCAGTCAGCACAAAAAGCGGCCAGGCTCTCCTCTCCCCCCTCTCATCTCTCCCAGCCCTGCTCACTTGGCTCTGTGCGTTTTCTGCAGCTCAGCTGAGCCAAACAGGGACCGGATTCCTCTTTCCTGCATTAGGAATTAATCAGAAGTGTCACGGAAAGATGAGGATCAGCCCGTGTGTGACACTTGGTGGGGACTCATTTGCTGGAGCCAGATCGCCGGGCGACCCGCTCTCTCCACCAGCGTGTCGGCTGATAAGCACCGCAGGTATAAGGCCACCGGCACAGAGCCGGCCTGGTAAAACAGCCATTATCACTCTTGAGCAAAGACAGATCAATGCCTTTAATAACATTACCAAGCTACTCTCTGCCTAATCCTATATTCAGCACAGGAGATGCCCTGATCCCATTCATCACCTGCAGTAAGTTACACTAACTACTGTTTCACACAATTTTCTGTTTCTGCCCTTTAGTTTCCTGCATCAGTAATGATATTAAATCTCTGAGATCAATAGGCAGGTTTATTTACTTTACAGGTCTATTAAACGTATTTAATAAGGCCATGTGGACATAGCGCCACTGCTCGCACTGAAAGTTATCGCTGTGTGTGGGTGTGTCACCGATTTATCCGGCTCGATTCTTTATCTCCATCAGAGGTTTGTAAGTCTTTGCTTTGGACTGATGTGTATAGCGACAGGTTTGTCATTTCTGGGGCCGTATTCAGAAAGGCACTTTGGAACCGCCCACATGTGCTTGCCCAGTGTAGTCACCATTTGTGGCCAACAGGGGGCCCCCAAACCCAGGGGGCCCAACACAAATGCGTGGTTTGAGTGTCATTGAATGGGAATAGGAGCCACAGGGAAATTCCCAAATATGTGCCCCATGATCGCTGCAATGAAAATTCGTTTTGGATAATATACAGAAGTCTTTCCTACGCAGGGTTCGGCTGAGGGCCTCAGGCCCTGTCAACTCCTGCTCAGAAGCCTAAACAATAGGCGGCAGGAAGAAGATGAAACGGCTGCATGCCTCAGTAGATCTGTCAGTAGATCTGTCAGTAGATCTGTCAGTAGATCTGGCCTGACCACAAACCCCAGCATGTAACAAATCAGCACTTCACAAGTTCTCGACTTCCCTCCCCCTACCCATAACTTCGGATGAATTTCCAATATAGTTCCATGAAAAATAAAAAAGTAAGAAGGAACCCCCCCCCCCTCTTCCCGCTTGAGATTCTCACACAGTATCCCGTGTTCAGCAGTTCTCCCCGGCCTTGGATGAGTAAGAGATTCCGCTCTACGTGACAGGACACTGACCTCCGGCATCGAGTCGGATCGGAGAAAAAAAGCCCTGAGGTTCTGCCTGACAATACGACCAGCGCCCAAATTCCCAGCCTGCCCTCCTGATACCGCGGCTGGATTATGGACAGGCACACATCTCCGCTTAATGAGTGCACAATCACGGACACTCCGGCTCCCGGGATTACGGGATTGTGCTCGAGCGACTTTAGAAAATCGCTTTCGCGACAAAAGACGCTCTGTAGGGCCGAGGTGGCGCGTGCATAGGCGTGTTGGCGGTCAAGTGTGGCCACCATGCCGCAATCCTGAGTTTAAAGCTAATCAGTTTTGATTAATTACCCTCTCTGAGGCCCTCGTTCGGCAAGTCTTTAGGTATTAATCTTTCCTGAGACAATTACTCGGCTTTAAAGAGGATGTCAGTAATTTGTCTTTAACCCTAAATAATTGGTCCACACGCAGGCATCCGCGGATTGTTTACGGGCAGCGGACAGAGATGTGTGCGGACAGGGGAAGCTTCCAGCAGGTACGGATCTCAGGACGGGATTGCTGCTCCCTGGGGATTCTCTGTCGGCTAGATCTCTATGTGAAATGACTTTGGAGAGAGCCGGGGACAGCTGTTTCACGTGTGTCCGTGCAGGCACACCGAGGACACTACGCGAGACCCTGGTGATTCAGTAGTGACCTCCGCTTGGTCTCACCAATAGCATTTATGTCTAAAAGCCATTTTTAACACGGCACAAAGCAGCGGGGATGGCGCTTTGAGGAATTGCCTGCTAGCTGCATCAGCCGGTCACAGGTCAAGCTGATATCTGCAGGGGATGGATGCTGGACTATAAAGGGCAGCATTATTCACTATGTCCCCTTTCTGCCTCGAGGTTGGTCCACAGTGATGTCACTCTCAGCAAGTCTCCTGGTTCCCGTGTTCCCCACACCATGGTCTGGGGTGTCAGCAAAAACACATAAAGACAAGCAGCATTCTGAGTGCCGGCTCTGTCCTGAAAGATCACTCTCGAGGAATCCACGATCTGCTCTCTTTTAAATGATCACACTCATGGGAATTATACTTACACAAACATGTTCTGTGGACAGAACTAAAAAATATTGGTTCAGAAAGCTAACCAATCAGATTCTAGAGGAGATGGGACCAACCAATCAGATGTCTTGGGCCCACCTCCTCTAGTTGCTTGGATCCACCTCCTCTATAATCTCATTGGTTATCCCCCTGAATTGGTCATTTTTCGCTCTGCCCTCAGAACACTTTTGTGCAAAACTCCCACGAGCAAAGATCACTCTCCAGGAATCCACAAACACACTCTGTTCTGAAAGATCAGAATAGTTCTGTTCCTAAGAATCACTCCGCTCTCATCCACAAAGACAGGTTTTAGTGTTTAATGGCTGAGAAACATCACGAGCAGAAAGTCCGCATTGGCTTTGGGGAAGGCAGTCAACCTGTATTTGTCCAATAAGTGCACACTTCTCATGGCGGAGCGATAAAAGCGGGTCACTCTTGGGCCACAAGCAGCATCACAGCAGCTCTTTGTTTGTGTATGAGACCCCGAGGGGCGTGTGTCATGTGACGGCTAGAGGCCCTTAGATGGTGAACCTTCCTCTTGTATCATTCCACCTTAAAGTGACAGTACTACACACACATTGAACCAAAGAGAAGGGGCACCGGTGTTCATCTGAAGAGGGAATAGGTACAATTTCCTGGGTCAGCAAAATTCTTCACCTCATCTCCATTTCATAGCTAAAGCTCTCCATGCATTTCTTATCTACTGGATCAGTGATTCCATCCATCTCTCTGTCTCTAACGTGTCTCTTTCCCCGTCTCTCTGTGTCTCTGTAGATACGCTTCGCTTGTGCAAACATCACACGTTACATCTCTTTATTTGTTTAGGATTTCCCTTCAACTCTCAAACACCAGGAAACAGCGGGAGAACAACAGCAGCAGATCAAGGGGAGGGGAAGCAAACCCCGGGAATCAGAGCCCAAAGTTTCCCATTCCTTCCAGTGCTGACCCAGTTAGCAGACGGCCCCATGATGGGAACCGGGGGGAGCGGTTCCGTGAAATGGATGTCAGCCCTGCGGGCCCGAGAGAGCCCAGTGCAATCTGCACCCCGTCCATGGAGCAAATTGTCTCCAAACGGGCCCATTTTTCGACTCAATTTAAAACATGTCAGAAGGAGTGTGGAACAATCCACATTCATCAGGGGCTACCTGGAAATGATCGCCATGCAATTTGGCTCCTCGGCCACTGGGGCCGGCGGTAAACGCAGCGGTGACATTTATTAGGCTCCATATTTGCGAGCCGGAGCCATTTCCACAACAAGAGTAAATAAATACGGGAATAAACAAAAATTCCGCTTGTTCTGCATCTCACATTTGCCACGGTTCTGCCGTTCGACGTGATTCCATGCCCTCAGACCCAGTTCCGCACCCCAGGTCTTGCAAACGAGGGCCCTTGATTGCCAGACGTGGTGGAACAACCAGACAACTCTGGCTGATTACAGTAAAGTGTCCACCTCCCTGTATTCTGAATTGACTGGTGGGTGGGGGGTGGTCTTCATTTTTAGTAGCACCACCACCCCACTCTGACTTAAAGGGTCTAATGGCAAGGCAGCTCTGAAGCAACTCAGGGTGGGGGGGCACTCGGGGTGGGGTTTGTTACCGACACTCCAGTGTAGACAGACGCGGTTGCTGAGGGGCTACAGCGCTACATGTGTCAACACAGGTTTTACATGCTAGTTCATGTGGATAGTGACTCGCCTGTCTCCCCCCCATCTTTGATGGATGAGTAGTCTCCATCACACCGGCACTCTAAGAACCGGTAAGTTATTTATTTATTTAACAGACGCTTTTATCCAATGCGACCTACATATTTTTTTTAGAATGCAGGGTCGGCCAATCCCTGTAGCGATTGGGGGTTAAGGACCTTTACGCTGCCAACCCTGGGATTTGAACCAGCGAGTCACACACTGCCCCCGCGCCTGGTACTGCTGCTGACGCACGCCGGCAGTGGAGGTTTCCGCCTCTCCTGTTACTGAGCCAGATGAAGCTGAAGGTTGCCCCCACGCTCGGCTCTCCCCCAGCCGCCTGCCCCCTTCCCACTCGAGAGTCCTGCTCGACCCTCGATTCCATGCCCAGAAGCACATGAGTAGGTGCCAGTCCGTCGCTTCCCAGGCGTACTCCCTCTCCGCCTGTTTGTTTTGGTGTGCGCTGGATGGTCGCCGAGCTCAGATTCCTGGACCGTAGCGGGGCTCTCCCGGTCTCCCAACACTCTGCCCTGTCCATTCCACGAAGGATCTAAGCCTTCTCTACTCCCAGGTGCCGTCAACGATCTTTCAACCTGACTGTCAAAACCACCGGCGAATTAAACACCGTCAAGGCCGTCAAGCCACAAACGGACGCCGATCAATCAGTGTGTGTCAGGAGCGCGCGGCCCCCGGCCTGATTTATGAATGCACACGTGCCCCCAGATCCCTGCTTCAGAAACAAAGGGGTGCAGCAAATGAAAAATCAGCTGCGCTCTCAAGACTGCACTGAGCATTAACACGCAGCTTCAGGAACCTTCCAGCCGCCTCTGTGGAGGACTTTAGCAGCATATACAGTTGGATTCGTTGGTTCATGCCATTTTCAAAACATTCTCCTGTAATCCAGGGAATACATGCAGGTCTGCGTTACAGCAGTATGAGTTGTATTAACCATACAAGTTTGACAAAGACTTTTTCAGAGCAATATGTATATACTTTTCGTAGCATGCCGTTTTAGTGCTGGCTTGCTTCCTGCAGGGGGCGCTGTTTATCGCATGGGGAGAGCCGGCTGTCCACAGTGCACCAGTTAATTCGGTTCACTTGGCCCTCGTTCCTGCGGTCGGTGTAATTTAATGTGTCCTGTTTCGATTCAGGCCTACTAACCTGGACCAATGTCCTGATGCCCGCATAGCAGCTGGCTTCGATCTCTTCCCATTGCTGCCTCACGCCTACGTTTGGATTTTCTCCCATCCCCAACGAAGAAGATATTTTTCCTGTGTGTGTTCTTTGCTTGGCTGATCCCTATGCTACTCGGCGGAGGACCGAATCCTTTCCAGCCCCAAACTGCTCTCACACATTTATTTTCTGAAGGAAAACAAGTGTCTAATTACTCAGATTTATTTACTTGCAGGATGCCACCTGGGGTATACATTTCTGTCCACTGAAATGCAGGTTTCTGTAACTGCTGCGCTACCTGAATCCGTGCATAATTGTACCATAAAATCATATAAAATTTAGATGAAAGCAAACATCCCCTGAGAACTTTTATATTGATTTATTTTTTGGGACTAACTGCATGGCTTTTTGTACTCTTCAGGCTGCTAGATTACTTACAAATGCGATCTCTGCTCTTAGAAGAGGTCTAATAATAACAGGCTAACAGCATGTAGACAACACCATTGGATTAACCTCGTTTTCTTCTATTTCCCTGTGATATCAGCCTGAGGGAAGTGATTATTGCTGCTGAATGTGATCTGATGCATTCTGCCTGGAGTTAGCTGAACATGATAAGCTTTCCTCGCTTATGTCCCCAATACTCAATTGTCACGAAGCATGGTTGATTAAATAATTACCCAGATTAATGTTGCATGAGCAGCCTTTTCATTCGATTGCTGGTTACATCACAAGCGTCCTGCATGTGAGAGGCGTGCGGGCCAAGGGGGAACCGGATGCATGGAGAGATGGTTCCCAGGCGGAAACCAAAAGTCGTGGCAAAGGATGAAGTGCGGTGAGGTCCCTCCGGAACACCGGCCAGCCAGCAGAAGGGCTGGTGATCGGCTCAAATGCCCGTGGCTCCTTCTCGTAAATCTGTCTCGTCAGACTGCCAGATCCTGCTGGGAACCTCGAGGAAGCAGAAACCGGCCTGAGAGTCACATCATGAAATGGCATCCCGGTGAAAGTCAGTCCAGTCCTCTGCTGGTGGGACCACACTCCTCTATTCCTGGCTCCCGTGCATGGCGGAGCGTCAGTTTGTGCAATATAGGGTGTGTATGTGTGTGTGTGTGTGTTTGTGATTAGGTTTATATTACTTTGTGAGGACCAAATGTCTGTTTTGACCATTTTTTGGGTCCCCATAAAGATCTGTGAATGCAATCACAAAACTAAAAATACCAAAAAGTCTTGTATTGTGTTCGGTTACTTATGGTTAAAGTTAGAGAGGGGTGGGGGGTTAGGTTGTCATTGTTGGGATTAGGGTTTTTCCAATAGTAATGAATGGAAAGTCCCCACAAGATATGAATACAAACGTGTGAGTGTGTGTGTGTGTGTGTGTGTGTGTGTGTGTGTGTGTGTGTGGCTCCTGGCCCGGAGAACGAGACGGACAGTAGGAGAGACCCCCGTAATCACTCCCCCAATGCGGTTTCTCCCGAATACAGCTGGAAGTGTCATCATCTGACATCAATATACTTCAGCGAGTGGAAGGTCGCGCCAAGCTGAAATTCCATTTTGAACACCCCCATTCACTTTAATACTTGCCGACTGAAAGTAATTTCAGCATCCTATCACGCCAAGCTAGGACCCGGGCTGGCCGAGAGGTCTGTAACCAATCAATATCAAAGAGCAGCAGAAGAGAAGCGCAGCTGGGGGGTGGCCATGGAGCCGGCCCGGCCCGGCCCATCTTCTGGCAAGCTGACCAGCCTGTACGCTTGGCCGGGCGCCGTGAGGTTCGATCCACCCTGGTGACCAATCAAGCGAGACTGGTCACTCCCTGCCCGGCTCCTTTCCCCCCCCTGGGTAATAACAGAGCATGCGCATGCCCAAATGGCTGCCACAAGGGGGCGACAAATGGTGGGGGCACCGGTGAGAGTCATGTGGCTTGTTGCATTAGATTTTTTGTTTATTTATCAGACACAATTGAGCAATTGAGAACTAAGGGCCTTGTCCCCGTTTTCAAAAATAGGTGAGTTCTGGCAATAATTGGGACGACAGAGCTGGGCATCTTTTCGTAGAAAGACATTTCAATTTCATTGTTTAATTATTTTCCCCTCTGTTTCTGGGATCGTTTATCACCCCCATTCCGCTCCTGTCACATCCCCAGGGTTTCAAAAGGAGAACTTTTTTAGATCAATATCCTCGCTCCCATGACTGCCCGCCCCATCCCAGGCATGGCCACACGGAGCCACACAGCGACAAAAGCAGGAGCTGAGCCGAAAACTGAAGTCTGACGTCTTTCTAAACATATTATTAGATCATATGTTATGTGATGGTTGCCAAGCAACAATATAATAAATAGCGTCAAGAACAAATGTTTTGTTACAGGAGCAGCAGCATCACAAATAGATACATATTTACGTGGAGAGAGTACGATTCCTCCAGGGACTGTACTGTCGGAGGACGACCACAGAAACCAGGAACGAGGAAGCTATTCTATCCCCCTGCTTGTCTTCCGGCGGAATTACCAGCTGATTGCCTGGACTTAATTGCCCTTTCTTCAAGTCTAAGTGCTACTTGGCTCTGAGAATGAATGCGTTTGTTTTTCCTGCAGCCGTAATGCAGCACGGGTCCAAACCACATGGCTTTGTCGTTAAACATTGCGCGTCATGCGAGTGAAACATTATCAGCCTTATGGAGCATCTCCATATTCCCCAAAGCCGTCAGGCATAGGAAACACCCCAGCACCCCTCCTCCCCCCCCCCTTTACCTTTGCAGATCTGTCACAGCCTTACACGCAGGCCAAATAAAAGAAAAAAAAATTTGCACGACTTAAAGAGTCTGTGGGTGCTTTTCCCTATTCCGATGTCTTGAAAGTATCTCGATATACCTACAGCACAGTGTTTTCCGTTTCTGCTGGGGCGTGATATGTGTGTGTGGGGGAGTGGGGGTCATGGTAGGTCCTGTGGGTGGTGTACTGTTCAGTGTGCAGTCTGCCAGATTCACATAAGGCCCCCCACCCCTGACCTTATTGTATATTCAGACTCAAACGGTTTATTAGAGCAGAGTAATTGAACCATTGGTCTTCATTACTGTTATCGAAACTTGTTCCTCATACTCGACCCTGATCCCCCCACTACCTTCTGTATCCGATACTAACATAACAAATGGGCATAATAAAATAAATTATATAAGAGGACTTTGGAAATATGCACTGTGCTGTTTGGCAGGAAATAATCTCTTCCTGTTTGTTTTTATGGCTCCGCATGCAGATAAGAGGCGCACAGGAGATGAATACAAGCGACCCAGGCCAGGCGCTGAGATCTGCAGACAAATTTAATAAGTAGCCGGTGGAATGGATACACTTTGCCTGCCGGAGGATCGCTTGCCTCACTTTCTGGAAAAATACTAAAAAATGCTTAGAGTTAAAGGGCCGGGAGAGGAGTTTAAATGCATGGTGTAATTTTCAGCTGTGGCACTTATCTGGGAGCTCAAAGGAGATATTTTTAAAATATCGGAAGTGGTAACGAGAGAAGAGGCAAGACTGTAAAAGTGTGGCTATTATATTACTGAGTAAACTGAGGCAGACCGGCGGGAAATGAATAAAATATGATGGTAAATGTGTGGTACTAAATAATCACCATTCCAGCAGGTAATTCATCTGCTTATGTGGTGTCGTTAATATGGCCAGAGAAAGAGGGACCAAGTACCTGCCTTGCATTTGTTATCTGGAAGTAACTACAGACCCAAGACAACAGGGGGACAAGGATGGGGTGTGAGACAGCGAGCGGGCGGGAGACGCGCCTGTGATGATGATGACAATTGACGTGCCGCGGTGGTTACGCTGATTTGTCTGTGCATGGCTGCTCTGCCGCATAGCCGGCAGCTTAACTGCAGCATAACTGTTACCTGAGAGAGAGCGACGGCTGGTGGGCCGTCTGCCAAGAGGGGCGCTACCTGTTGCCCTGGGGGATTGTGGGTAATAGGACAACAAAAGCCAGAAGGACATGAGAGTTGGTTAATAATCGATACCCACGAGAAGCACGGTTGAATTATCTCATGAAGCCAAAAGGGCTCCTTTGAACAACTGCTGTACTGACTCATTTTATAAAATGTCCCTTGGCATGAAAAAACACACATATATCGTTGAATAAACCTGAAAGCCCAGGACAGCCTTGGAAGAACTACAGTACAAAACCAAATGGAATATTTATCAGAATGTTATTTGCTGTTTATAAACATACATACAGCATCGGCAAGGACTTAGTCTCTACCATGACGTTCGCCCTTCTTCAGAATAACAAATGATTAAATAATGATGGCAAATGGCCTTTTAATTTTGTTGTCCCAGCAGTTGCAAGGTTGGGCAGGAAGGTTACATTTTTCTCACTCACATGTTATCCTTCCTCATGACTAATACTGTAATGCAAAATTATAAACTACAGGCAATGATTCATCTGACCTCAAAATGTCATTGAAGAATCACCTCGTGGCTTCAGAAAGGCGAGCTAACTAATTCATCAATCCCAGAAGGTCAAGACGATTTATTCGCCCTTCATAAACCAACAGAGAAAATTCTATATAAATAAATAAAAGCATCAAACATAACTTTGGTACTAATGGTAATATCGCTTCGGAAGCCATTTTTCAAGGGTAATTTGTGAGGCGCGAGTTCTTTGAGAATTACGGCAGGCAGGATTAGGTCTCGGGGGGTCACCGGTACTGAAATATCGCACTGAGGCAGAGGTGTAATCTGCCTCGTTTGTTGTACAGTCTACTGCAGAGACACCGTCTAAGCAAGTACTTCTGTGGATTTTCCCCGAGTTTTGGTTCTGCAGGTCATGAGCTGTATTACAACAGACCACACTTACCCATTTACATTTCACCTGGGGGGGTGCTGTCCCATTTTCGGATTGTGTGGGAGGAAAACCGGCATATTCCATTACTCTACCGTGGCACACACATTTCAGGCCTTCCTCTTAATTACCCCTTATTAATGGAGACCTTCGCTTTCAAAGATTTTTAATCATTTGCAAATATTCTGCTGTAAAGCTTAAATAAAATACCCTAATGTGATGTTACAGTGTATCGATAATATCTCTGAGTCACATTGCAGATACACAGTGCGTGAGGAGCCGGCACTGCAGAGGAGCAGTGAAACCCAGAGATACAGATATAAAGCTGGAAATCGGCCGAGGGCACACTGAGGAAAGCGAGTTCACCGACGGGAGAAGAAGAGAGGCGGAAGAATGGGGCTGGAGGCAGCTGGATGGACATCAAAGCGAGGCTACTCAAACTGAGGTAGCGGTGGAACTGAGGAGGGTCAAGGGAACCAGGGCAATGCAGGAGAGATGAAAAGAGGAATCAAACTTAAAAGACAAAGACAGGTGAATCATAGTGAACTCACGGCGGAGAACCTATGAGAACTTCTTCAAAACTGAGGTCTGAGAGCTCAACAGATGGCTTCCTGCCAAAGGAGGACACACCTTCAGTTAATGCAGCCCCAAGGAAACTGAAAATCCACGGTAAACTGTAGATGTGAGAGTCCCACTAAGAGGACACTGCCCCCTACAGACCGGAGGGACTCCTGACATTATCAATATCTTCATTATAATACTGAATAATTGCCGTACTCTGCTTGCTTTAAAGTCCACTTAAGAAATCATTCGGCAGGTAAATTACCATCATACTTTAATTGATATATGACCGCCTGAACTTACTATGAAGGTTAATAAAATGGCACTCATCCTGAAAATTTATTATCTGACCGGCAATCCTCGGTGGAAGAGGAGCTGTTATTGCACTTTATCCGACACTTTATCAGCATACTGTCTAGTTTTGCAGTGTTCCGTTTCACCCGGCACCGTTACGTATGACCAATAAAGATCCTGCGTCTTCAATCTTGAAGCCTGAGGTAGACCTGAAGGATCCACACTCCTTCAGTATGATGTATATCATAAACATAATCTTGTTTTCCTACTTATTTTTTTCTTTTTCCCACGAGTTTGTTTAAAACTCCCAAAAATGCTCAGTAGTATTTATATAGCACATTTCCTGTTCATATAAATATGTACAGAAATATGTAAACACAACAGATTGTGAGGTGATCGTTCTGGGTAACATGCTAACGCTATGCTAACACTTATAGTGGCGTAACCTGCTATCGTGACGTGGTAACAGCAGGTGTCCGTCTGGCGGTTTCGTAACCATGCCGCCCAAGTCAACTGCTACCGATACTGTCGTCATGGCAGCCTGATGCTGAGTATGTGAAACGCAGCAACGCAACGCAAATGTCCCCTTTACCAAATAGCACAAAAATCGGTAATAATTTCCAATCGCAACCTCGAGAATCAGATCCCTAAAATATACATTCTGTTACATGTTACTCAGGGATCATCAAAACACAGGCCTCACTCCTAGGGGTGTCTATAAAGTGTATTGCGATATTAAATGACAAATGGCGGGCTTATAATTCTCTCATCTCCTCGACATGCCCCCCCCCCCCCCCTTTTCAGAGACCCTCTGTTTCACACAGCAGCACCACAATGTCGCCTCACTGGGTTCATCTCCCGTCCTGTTTTAAAATAAAACCCATCTTTCAACACTCTGTGCCCCCCCCCCCCCCCCCAAATGTGCTCTGCTCCTGCATCCGCACCCCCTCTTCCCCCACACCGGCATTCCCCAGAATCACAGCAGAATCTGCTCCGCTGACAGTCTGTTTTGACGTCTGTGACCCGCGTTACCTCCATTCCGCTGATGGGAGTCTCTTTTTCAACACGCCAACAGAGCTGCCGACGGCAAAAACCGCCACATGTTAAGCCAGTGAATTAATTAATTTTTCGTCCAATAATAGCTGACAGTACTGGTATGTACATAGAACATGCACAAAGGCTCCTAACGGATTTATAAACACTATTCATCAGCTTAACATCCTTAACAAACAGCATAAATGTACGGTAAGGAATGGGAAAAAAAATATGGCAGCGAACACAGCTAAGGTACAGAGGTGACAAGGACAGAAATAAACAGAAATACAAATGGCTGTCATTGTGAAGCAGTACAGGAACCATACAACATCAGGGGTATCTGTAGAGTGACAGTGATGGAGGCTCTCTGATGCGGATCTGCGGCTGGAGGACACTGAAGCGGGGGTTCCTTATTCCCCATGGGCGTGTTGTTACATTCAGTAGCTGAAACTCCTGCTCGGTTGCCCAGGTTAGTTAGGAGATCAGGGTTAACTTTGCTCAGCTGGCTGGCGTGAAATTTTCATGTATCTAACAGTTTCATTGCCTCATAAACAGTTTATAGGTTTTGCAAACTACCCCAATGCTTTTGATGTAGCAATTTGTAGGTTTAGGATGGAATAATATACAGTTGCCGTAGGATTTCTTTCGTGAGCGTGACAGTCTGAACGTGCGAGTGTCACGCCACATGCGTAAGAGTTGGCAGAAGATCTCCCCGTTAGCTGAGGTGATGACTTCCCAACAACCTCGTGCTTTCATGAATCTTTGCTGAGTCATTCACACTCAGATCAAGAGGTGAAAATGACACACAGATAACAGGAGTAATAATCATGCTGTTTACATTAGAGACATACTCACCTAATTACAGCACATAATTGCCAGCTTAATGTGCTGCTGGTGGGAGGCTTCTATGGTTTTTATTAGTCAAAAAGAAGATTCAATTAGGCCTTGGAAATCTCTAAAAAGCAAAGAAAAAGAAACGTTAACATACAAACTCGAGAAACTTGTTAGGAAGTGTACAACTGCCTGTTTGAGAAACTCGTGTGCATAGTGACGGCAATGCTGGCGAACCGGGCGATTTCACATCTTGGACTTTGGGCCTGTGGGTTAGTGGCACTGGAGCTGAAGAGAACAGCGTCTCACAAAGTTTGGGAGGAGGACGAGCTCATGGCACGCGGCTCTCGCTGAAGTCCGCCCCGACCCCGCCAGTCCGTCACAGCACGGACCTCTCACACTCAATCATCCTCAAGGGCCAACCCCACGTCCCACCCCACATGCAATTTACCACTTAATTAACTCTGGACCAAAAAACGCTCCGAGTAATTAGTTATCTGAACTTTATGATTCTACCATATATCACCGACAGGCCGAGCTCTGTCGAGACGGAGGAACGGTACTGACGGCACACTGCAATTTATAAAGCAGTGTTTCACAGCGCCCTCGCAGTTCATGCATATTTAATACTTTGATGGGAGGGAGGGAGTCCGGGGTCGCGACCTTTGACCCCTGATGGGGGCCTTCATAAACACACTCTGAGCTCTGTGTGCTGTCGGCAGCCATTTCCAAGATGAACGACCCCAGGAAATCTGTCAGCTTGGGCCGCTTTTCTAATTTCTTCCCGGGCTTGAAACTCGGCTCGCTCAGATTGGACAGGCTGTCAACATCGGTGCCGGGAAAAGGGGAAAAATATGACCGAAAAGCACACAGAATTAAGAAGGAAATAGATTAGAAGTGAAATCATCGCCGTCAGCCGGCTGGCGTAAATGAGCGCTGTTAATCATGAGAACCTGGGTGGGTAACAGCGTATTGAGTACCTGCTGTGTCTCCGAGGAGAATATTAAACCAAAATAAAAGGCTCTGTGGAACATTTGGGGTTGGGAGCATTAGTGCGAAAGGTGCACACCAGGGCTGCGAACTCTCACTTATCTGGCGTGAAATTCACACTTTCAGAATCTCATGCTTACATACGGTAAGATATCTTATGGCAAATCTACATTATTCCATTATAAACCCAAAATTAGTGGCATCAAAAGCATTGGGGTCATTTGCAAACCCTACAGACTATTTGCAATGTAACAAAACTGTCACATGCATGTAAATGCATTGAAATTCATTTGCCATGTCTACAAGTACGTAAAATGGGCATATTGGCATGTGTGCAAATTGAAAATCTCACGCCAGCCAGCTGATCAAAGTTTATTTACATCATATATCTCCAGTTGACCTAATGATAAACAGCAATCTCCCATCAGACCATGTGTCAGGATCAGATACAGGATCTCAGCTGGAAGTCGGATGTCCAAATGTGGCAGAATTCTCACCCTTTCTACTCTGCGGGGAGGTGCTTTACCTTGCCTGAGTCTCCCTTAAAATCCTGCTTCCTTTGACCAGCGGCTACCAATTCACCTTTGTGAGTTGCCTATGCCTCTGGTTTGAATGGACATCAGCTGACTGTGTGCCCCCTCTCCCCCCCAGGCTGGAGCTGCGATGCAGTGGACAGGCTGCACCCCCTGAAGGTCTCGCCCTAACACCCATCATCCATGGAGGGACAGCAACGTCACGGGTCTGAAACCCGACTCTGCAGGGGACAGGCTGCACCCCCTGGAGGTCTCGCCCAAACACCCATCATCCAGGGATGGAGGCCAACCTCCGTCAATGTCCAGGCCCCAACACCCCTGGGTCTCTGCCTCAAAGCCCAACAAAGTCAAGCTCAATTTTCACAGTAAACTTTACCCTGTGTAAACTTTAAAGCTTTCCGAGAATAATATTACTGAGAAAATAGAAAAGTCTCATTTAAACGTTGAGATGACAAGAGCAGCAATTGTAGATGTGTGTCCATAACTCATAATGTTTTTTTTCCTGAGGCACTGAGCCATTATTCAGAAATGAACCTCGTGGGAAGAGGCTCGGCGCAGCGAAGGAGACCGCAGGAAACGTGCGGATCTGTCTGTTTTGTGGCACTTTTTATGTTTCCTCTAAATCTCTGTCTCTGGCGTCATAAAAATGATACTTCCTGTCTGTAAAGCAGCTTAAATATGTGCAAAAGGCACAACTTATAGGAAACTGTGATCCCCCTGTGCTGATAAAACAGGCATCAATCCATCCCAAAAACCAGCATCTACAAGGAGAAAAAAGGAAAGAGAAAAAAGTTTGTTATTCTTAACTAAGAGTGAATTTAGGTATTTTATTAAATATAGTGAGACCAACCCATAAATCATATAACCAAGCATATATTTAATTATTGTTATAATTGTTTCAGTTCTTGGGAAAGTTCTGCAGTTGGTGTTTTGGGCAGTTAATAGACCTTGTCAAGGATAATGCATATTTCATTACACTGGTGAAATAACCACAAAATGACTGAAAACTAGATGCATGTATATGGATTCAGTGCGCAGATGTGAATCAAACCGAATGCAGGCTGAACCTAAGCACATCTTGCTGGTTCGTTAAGCTGAAATGCTTTGATTTACACTTCTAATTGTACCAATGAGTCTTGCCAAGTGGGGATGGGGGGGTGTGACGGAAGATTGGGACAGGGATACATCTGGATGATGTCACCTTCCCTAATACCCCTGCTGAATCCAAATATGAAGGATCGGTTGGATATTTGGTTCCATCCCCTTGATGCTCCCCCACCTCCATCCAATCCCCTGGAGGATCCCTTTAACTTACCAAAAGCAGCCCTCAGTAATACTATTTTTTTCTGAGATGTTACTACAGGTTTCCCTGCTATAATTTCCTAAACATTCTTTGCATTGTTACTGTTTATTGGTGTTTATAATCTATCTATCTATCTATCTATCTATCTATCTATCTATCTATCTATCTATCTATCTATCTATCTTCTGTCTGTCTGTCTGTCTATCTATCTATCTATCTTCTGTCTGTCTGTCTATCTGTCTATCTATCTATCTTCTGTCTGTCTATCTATCTATCTATCTATCTATCTTCTGTCTGTCTGTCTATCTATCTATGTATCCACTCACCCACCCACCCACCCGTCTATCTATCTATCTATCTATCTATCTATCTATCTATCTATCTATCTATCTATCTATCTATCTATCCTGCACTGTTTGTGGTTCCCAGTTGGGCTTTCTGGAGCTCATCGGGTCTGGGTGCCATTTCCACATGAATATGCTGATTCAAAGGTGGGCTGCGGGTTATTCACTGCATGAAGGGCCTCATGAAAGCGGCCGATCTGTACGAGAGGGCAGGAAGGCAGAAGCGTGGCCGCCAAGACGATCCGACTCGCTGGGAAATGCTGGGACTGAAAGCCGAAGGGAGATGAGAGCCGGAAAATGGGAAGGAGGGATGTGCGGCTTGTGCACTCGATGTGACACTTCACGTAAGGGTTCCTTACCTTCCTTTCATGAAGAGAAATCGCCGATTTGGGGTCAGAATCTTTAGAAATAAAAGACAGAGGGGATGCTTCAGTGACTGGCGGGGCCAGGTTCAATGTGAGATGGCTCATGAATGTACCGCTGTGCACTTCACAGGAACATGGAGCACTAATCACTTAACGCGTTAAGAATATTCATAGAAAATGTGTACCATGTGCCACAAACAACAGTCACGAAGGCCTAGAGTCCTTAGCCTATGGAGTGTTCCAGCACAGTGCTCGATTCGGTCAATCAGGGGTACATAGAGGTACATATAGTGTCAGCTGATCAAGGACCCCTTGACGGTAGATTTTGGGGTCCTACAATATGCTGGCTCGTGGGAGTTTTACTTAGACAAAAATGTTCTGAAAGGCAGAAGGAAAAATGATTAGTTCAGAGAGATAACCAATCAGATTGTAGAGAAGACAGCAGGAGGCGGGACGAAGACATCCGATTGCTTGGACCTACCTCCTCTACAATCTGATTGGTTATCACTTCGAACCAATCAGTTTTCCTTCTACCAGCAGGACATTTTAGTGTAAATAAAACTCCCATGAGCAAAATGTTGGGTCCCCTGAATCTTCCAGTGTATCCATGCACTTCCGACACCCCTAGGGATCTTCACCTCAATTCCCATTGCAGTTTATCTAGATTGTTTTAGGCATATTTTTCAAATGACAACAAACACTTGCAAAACAATGAGTTTAATCCTAACACCATAACAGAAAACCAATAAACAAACAAAATGGGCGAGGCACTATCAAGCTATGGTGCAGTCCAGGAGACAGGGAAATACATAAGGGTCTAGTACAAAGACAGGAGGGAACAGGATGGCCAACCCCACCTACTGGCCAAGCAGGGGAGGGCAGGGGTGGATGGGAGCTGACAGTATTCCATAAATTGTAGTGATACGGCAATGACGCATTTTTTTTCTCACAGCATATGATTTTGTTGCCATTCTGTTGTTCTTACTTATATTGGCATTTTGCTGTTTTTGTGTTATGAAGTGCTATGTTTTGTTGTTTACTATTGGACTGTGTCTTGAGATCTGTAGAAGGTACATGTGCATGCGAGTGCTTGCTCCTGCCACTGAACTTTACATGCTGTAATCTAGAGTCTTGCAATGTTGAAACTGGTGTCTTTGACATGAATAAGTATCAGTTTGCCGCAGAAGAGTGATCAGTCAGTGACAGTGAGAAAGTGAGAAATGACTATCATTCAGGATTTTGGAGCTCAGGACCACACTCACGCTGACATTTTGACAATATGTCTAAGCATTTTGACTGTCATGGTTAAAACGATGCTGAAGGTATGTTTTATTTTAGTGCCACTATTAATTCGTTGATAAAATTATTTGTTTTTGAGAGAAAAGTTCATTGTTTTGGTTGGGTATGGCCTTTTGCAGCTTAAGCATACTGTTGTGCTACAGTATATGCATAAACTGTTTTGAGAAATGTGCTTGTATTCATGAGAATGTTAACTGTTTCATGAACTGTGCTAAAGAGAATGAGAAAACTGTTTTACCATAATTTTTACTCCACATGTTATAAATCTGTGGTTTTGGCAACAGTGTAATACATAAACAGGCACTAAGGCAAAAAGAAACATGAATTTCTACTGGGCTCTGTGAAACACCACGTGCTTTTATAAACAACAGCTAATTAACTCAAGTGCAATCAGTAATCACGATGCATTGCAGGTCAGAGGATACTCACCGCCTGAGAGCATCTCTAAAGCCACACCCTCCAAGCCCCACCCAGGTCGCGGCCCGGGGGCCCGGCCTTGCTAAGTCAGTTAGGATCAGGAGTGTGCAGTTACGGATTAATTGAAGAGCAGAGTGGCGATGAGGCCTTTGGGATGCTGTGAGGGCTCACCAACCAACCAACTAACCATCCAAGGGGACTAAGGAACATGATAATGATCATTTTCAAACAAAAGAAACAGATTTTCAGCGGAAAAACTTCGGTCCGTGCAGGATACATACATTATGAAAGAATTATAATGTGGCTGAAGGCTGGCTATTTCCGAGCAGCATAGGCTGGAGTCTGCTGCAATAAGCCGCTAAATGCAGTGCAGATATGGGCATTTAGCATGAAGTCCCCACAGCAGACCGTTTGTCAGAAAGTACACATAATTGCAGTTCACAATGGCGTGCTGATCCGCTGGGAGTTATTTTTATGATTCCACAGGTTCTCATGTGGGCCTTATGACCATAATCTTGGTTCAGTCTATTATAGGGCTTCATATATCCCAAGGTCTCTGATGAGGACCTGCTACATGCACGTCTATGAAATGCAGAGCATGGTTATAGTCAGATACTTCAGCAGTAAGAAGTGAACTCGGCTATAGGGGAGAAGACAAGTTCAGTGAACATCGCCACCATGTTTCGCTCTATATTTATGTTACAAGTACCGCCATGTGCACCATTCACTAATCAAAGGGAGAGAGCATCACTGTATAACTGCTAAGCCCTTGAGCAAGATCCTTAACACCCAGAAAAATGCCCCAGGACTGCTGGATGGACGGATGACCCTACACTCAGACCCCAAGCGTCACTCTCACTACTATATGTGAGTGTATCCCTTAAAAAGGACAGTAAGATGGGAAATGGGAATATTAACACATGCCAGTGTACCCATTGTACGTACTTGTAGACATGGCAAATGGAGCTTAAATTTAATTAAATAAAATTTAATTTCATCCAGTAACTGCACTCCTTCCCTGATCGAAAGAGAAAGCGATCTCCCCATCTCAGCGTTCTATCTATCACCGTTCCGTCATGGATCGTCTTCCCCCTGCCCAGCACACAGGGGGCACATTCACCCTCACTCGCTAACAGAGAGTCTATATTTGACAAGGGTGTAATTAAAACAGGCCAACCCCCCACCCCGCCCCCAACTTCTCATAGCATTCCATGAAAGGCTGTCAGATTTATCTCTGAATTTAAAAAGGTGTTGGGATGATGTATTATGGAGGTGTTGCCTTAAAACATGTCCCATCTGGCAATGTGGGACATCTTTATCTATCGCTCTTGCTTCTGTAATAAGGATGTAATGTATAAGGGGAAGCTGGAAACTTCAGTGAGCGGTTTGTTTCCACAATGAAACAATTTGTGTGTTATGCGTGCGTGAGGATTTGTCACATATACTTATCAGATAACCGATTTCTTTGCCTTTTTCAATTT
This sequence comes from Brienomyrus brachyistius, assembly GCF_023856365.1. NCBI lineage: Eukaryota > Metazoa > Chordata > Actinopteri > Osteoglossiformes > Mormyridae > Brienomyrus > Brienomyrus brachyistius. Next base: position 2,000,620 of record NC_064549.1, read on the forward strand.
TTTGAAAGGTTACCACATATGCTTGTTCAACAGATACCTAATATTTATGGGAGCTGTGAGCTAGCTGTGGGTTCCACGGAATTTTCTAGAAACAGCCATGTTTTCCGCTAAGAAACATGACTTTCTGTGGCCATTAGTTCCGTTTCCCCAGTGCTTCTCCTGTCAGGCCCACACCTGATGCTCATTACCTATGTTAGTCTATGTGTTTCATTTCCTGTTTGTCTCATCACCGCCAGTCCAGTCAGTGACCCTCGTTTTGCTTGTTCCCTTCCTTTTTTCGCTCCTCCTGCATTTGATACCTGATGACCTTGTTTACTTCCAGTTGTAGTTCCTTTGATTTCAAAAACCCCCCCTTTTCTTTCGCCTAAACGCCTGCCCTCCAGTCTTTCATCTCTCGTTACATGACAGTCTTATTCACTCCAGACTTAGAGGTCCCTGCCACAGAAACCTGTAATAATCTACAATAAATATTAATGATATTATTAAGATGAAACTGTCACCTTTGCACTCATTCACTGACCAGACTCACGTTAATATCAAAAATGGCACATTTCCTAATATGACATTTTCTTTGTTAATACACTGTTTATTGTAACACCTGCTTAATTAAGTGCAGATGAAGCACGTGGCTGGTGATAAAAACAGAATATAATAAATAGTCATGTGTATGATTAATTACCGTCTAATTTAAGACATGATCTCCTCCGCAGGTCCCGAGTTAATGAAAGCTTGACCTTAAAGCAGGAACTTCAGTTCGTCTCCCTGCATCCCACGTGCCGCTCGCATCGGAGATGGTGACGCCGATCACCGTGTTTTCCGAAAAGTAGTCAGCGATCTTGGTGGGGTCACAGGGGGTCATGGGGGACACGTGGCAAGACAGGAAGCTGCTGCTTGCTGTATTCATTAAAAACTCCTTCAGCATTGCACCTAATTAAGTTTTCCCAGTACAGTGACAGTGATTAGTTGACGGTGTTTTGGTGAAATGTCACAGAGACAGGGTGACCTTTAGGACAAGCAGGAGAGTCACAGAGGGTCCCCTTAACAAAACCCATGAACAATGATCAGCAATATATTTCTGGCTCATGGAAGCGACTCATAACGAGGGAGCACATGGTCGCCGTGGTTATTATTATGGGATGACCTTGTGCAAACATGTGTTTTTATTGAGGCTTTTCATAAAGGGCCAGGAATCCAGCTATTCTCAGGCTGAGAAATCAGTAGCATGTCCTCATATTGAAAAATCATACGCATGATCTCGGGCCGAAAAAGCAGCCCCTCCCATCTTGGAAAACCAATCGTTTATTAAAAAATATAAAAAGTGTAGGAGTCTGAAAAATCAGACGTGTCTTCTCATACCAAAACTTAGCTAAATTAAAATTAAATAATAAGAATCACTTTGTGTCTCTAGTGCCTTTCCATTGGGTTATTTCAATACCTGTCTGATACAGTATGTCTGATTGGCTGCGATTTCCAAACTATCCTAGTTCCAAATCTACCAATTACCACTCTTTACCAATGGAGGGGACAATAATGTAAATAAGCGTTACAGACTTTACAGTCCATGACAGCAAGGTTGCGGGCATTCCAGAATGCCTTCATCAATTCCAGTCCAGATCTGGAAAAAAAAAATTATGGAGAATAGAATTGGAATTGAATTTGAATTTCAGGGAGATTTGAATTCCAACTCCAGTTCCCCTTCCTAATTTGGATTGGACATTCTAAATGGCCCTAACCCTGCACTTCACTGTGATCTCAGCTCTAGCAGACAGCTTCCAGGACACAGTGATCTCAGATCTTACAGTTCAGGACACTGAGTATAGACCTTACAGTCAACCTCTAAGACACTGTAATCTCAGACCTTACAGTTAGCTTCCAGGACACTGCGATCTCAGACCTTACAGTTAGCTTCCAGGACACTGCGATCTCAGACCTTACAGTTAGCTTCCAGGACACTGCGATCTCAGACCTTACAGTTAGCTTCCAGGACACTGCGATCTCAGACGTTACAGTTAGCTTCCAGGACACTGCGATCTCAGACCTTACAGTTAGCTTCCAGGACACTGCGATCTCAGACCTCACAGTTAGCTTCCAGGACACTGCGATCTCAGACCTTACAGTTAGCTTCCAGGACACTGCGATCTCAGACCTCACAGTTAGCTTCCAGGACACTGCGATCTCAGACCTTACAGTTAGCTTCCAGCACACTGTGATCTAACATCCTGTAGCTGAAAAAATTCTTTAAATTTCCCAAGACAAGACGCACTGGGTTTATTTCTCAGGCTTCTTGGGATAAATATAAATGAAGCAGGTAAATCTTAGCAAGTAACATTCAGATATACCTTTAAAACACCCCCCAGTTGGGGTTTATTTCTTGACAGAAGTATGTAATATATTAAAAAGAATATGCAAACCGGATTCTTCTAGACCTTCTTTGAGCTTAATGAGGAGACTATTTTCTCAAAAGACCCTGTTGCCATCAAACTAATGAGAGCTTATAGACTGTCATCTGTGTGTGTCCACGCACATTAGATAATGAAAGCATCTCCCATCTCTCAGTAAGCATCTCTAGCTGTAGATGGCCTGTTAATGAATGACAAAGCTTTGAAGATTTCAACAGGATTTATGGGCAACTGAGTCAGAATTTAAAATCTGGATACATGAAGGAATCTGAGGGCAGGGTAATACAAATGGGGTATATAGGGGTATATAGGGGCAAAAGGGGTATATAGGGGCCTGGGGGTTTGGGGTCAGAAGACGTCCTTTCATTTTCCATTCTGTATGTTCAACCACACAAAGTTGATTTCTATGTGGCTCTCAATGCTCTGTGGCTAAGCTGGGGGGGGCTGCAGAGAACTGGGTGCTTTGAGGACCAATAGATTGACCCTGACTTCATCGACCAGCAGATATAATGAGGCCTGTACTGGCATCAAGGCTGTAGAGGTGCTATCATGACCGAGCACACTCTCTTCCTCTACCTCTCTCCCATGCTTTCGTTCCCCCCCATCCCGAAGAGGGGGGAATCGTGTGGGATTATTATATTTATTTCTCGGTATTATTACTGCCTTTGGCTCTGCGGCCGAGGAGCGGAAACAGTTTCTGTGTGATTAGAGATGCTTGTTATTTACAATGGGATTGGAGTTTTGCTCCACCCCCACCCCCACCCCCCGCCTCCCTCCCTTTCCATCGCCTCAACAGGGAAAGAGAGAAACAGCGCTTCACCGTTGTGTATTATCCTTTCGGAGCAGGCTTGTGGTGGGGGGGTCACCCCAAAAGATGGCACCTGTCAGAAGAAACCGCGAGCTGGCAGGCTGAGCCCAGACTTCTGGGGCCGCTAAGGCTGTCACTTTTGCTGAGAAGGCATCTGCGTGCACACATACACACACACACACACACACACATACACACAGAAATAAGAAGTAAACAGGTAAGCAAAAGGCACACTCACACCCACAGAAATACACTAACAAACGGGCAAAAAGCACACTCACTCTCTTACACACACACACATACTGTACACGCAAGCAAGCAGGTAAAAGGCAGACACACACACAGACAAAAAGACAAAGAAAAAAGAAAAAGGTGCATTCACACAGACAATCAAACATGAAAAAGTCATTCACACACAAACAGGTAAAGGCGCAGTCACACACAAACGGGCAGAAGGCACATTCACACACACACAAACAAACAGGCATAAGGCAAACACAAACAAACCAACAGACAAAAGGCATACATACTCAAAAAGGCAAAAGGTACACATACACTGATACATACACAAACAGGAAAAGGGCAGACTGATGAACAAATACGCAAAAAGCACATTCACACAGAAATGGGCAAAAGGCAAATACAAACCAACCAACAAAAATGCAAAAGACACATTCACACAGAAAGAGGCAAAAGGTAAACACAAACAAACCAACGAGAAGGCAAAAAGCACATTCACACAAACAGGCAAAAGGCAAACACAAACAAGCTAACGAGAAGGCAAAAAGCACATTCACAAAGAAACAGGCAAAACGTAAACACAAACAAACCAACAAGAAGGCAAAAAGCACATTCACAAAGAAACAGGCAAAGCGTAAACACAAACAAACCAACAAGAAGGCAAAAAGCACATTCACAAAGAAACAGGCAAAACGTAAACACAAACAAACCAACAGGAAGGCAAAAAGCACATTCACAAAGAAACAAGCAAAACGTAAACACAAACAAACCAATAAAAAGGCAAAAGGCACATTCACATACACAAAGAGGCAAATGGTGCACAGACACAAACAAATAGGACCAAGTAACACACACACATACACCAACTGACAAACATTATTTCTGTCATTTCAATGGTGTGTATTGCCTCCTTCTTTGCCACCTTGGCCTCCTTCCTCCACATTATAGTCAGACTTTTTCTCAGCCCAAGTTTTAGGTAAAATTAGGCAACTGCTGGCTATGCTGATGTTGACAAACGACAAACCAGCTCAAGCTCATTACTTGTTAGATGGGTGAAGCCAGTGGGAACGTCTCCTCACATCAGCCAGTGGGATCGCCTTATCCGCAGTGCTGGCTTCAGGTCCAGCCCACCTAGAGCAATCTCTCAGCGAGAGCTCTCGCCGCCCTTGGACACGCTCCATCAGGGAAAACCACCACCGTAGACGTTATTGATCTCAGGCATTCGGTTCTGTGAGCTCCACGATAATTAAAAATCCTTTGAGTTCAAAATTGAGCTGGTCAATGTGGAGAGCGCTGCTGCTTCCGCGGTTTTCAAATGGGCTTGTCCAAGGGCGCCCCCTTTAGGCGGGGCTGTTAGCGGTTGCAGGAAACAACGGTGGCCTACGTGAAGGCGGTACCCGATGTTCACATGTTCTGGCCCACCACCCAGGGCCCTCCATACCAGGTGTCTATTCCCTCACCTTATTCCTTTCTTTATCAGCACAGAAGGAACATTTTTCTCAGTGCGGTTCTAAGCGGGATACAGCAGATGGTGTCAGCCAGTCCCAGTGATGGAGATTCAACACACCGGCCGTGAAAAAAGAAAAAAAATAAATAAAACGTGACAGTGACACACAGATCTTGTCCCCTTCACTGATGGAATGTTCCTGGCACTTTCCTTAGTGCCTTTTCCTTTCTCGGGGTAATAATTCAATTTTAAATGCTGTTCCGTATTAATGTAATTTCCCCAGCAGACTGCCTTTGCTTTTTCACGTGTGAAGGTCACCTTCTGCTTCGCTTAGGCTCTGTTAGCTCACCCAGCCTCGTCTGCATTTAAGTGTGCGATTAAACTGCGAAGATGCACCCCCCCCCCCCATGACTGAAAGGTTGTGGGTTTGAAGCAGCCAGACGCGAGGTGTGTCTGCAGAGGTGGAAAGTTCGGGTTCGGAAAGTAAAACTCCAGACCAAGATTTTCATCCAACCAGTTGACTACAAAGTAACTGCGACTTTTTACACTCGACTCGTCGGTCGAAACAAAATCCTGGTCTGGAGTTTTCTTTCGCGTCTGTGTGAGAAGGATCCTGTAAGATGAGAGAGCCTCCAGGCTGCCGGAATAATGCATGTGAGCAAAGCTCGGTCGTGCAGCTCGTGTCACTCGTGGTTTGTTTGCTGGTACGCGGTGCAGGCTGAATAATTCAGCAGCATCGTCAGGGAAGATGAGGAGGGAGCCGTGCCGGGTTTGCCGTCGGCTGGCAGGCGAGGAGAATTAAAGCACGTCCCAGATACGTATGTTGAGATTTCAGAGAAGCCGTGTTCAATTTAGCACGCCTAGAGTGCATGTCATAACATATTCATATCAGGCGTGTGCCGCTTCTCTGGGCACCTGTTCGGCGTAAACGCATTCCATGGCGTGTCACCGATAAGGCCGCGAGGGCCTCGCCAGACCCGCTGACGGGAACAGAAAAACAAAAGAGGTAGTAAATCTCATTGCACGGCCCGGAAGCCTTAAAAGACTGAACATCGTGTTTATTGCCAGATGTCTGGCATGGTAAACGTTGCCGGAAAATGGTGGGTTGCGTTCCTTATAGCATGACTGGTTTTTCAGTTCCGCGGTTAAGAGGAACGGTCCCCGTGGTGACGAAGAAGCGGCGGGTGCCAGCACTTGGACACATCCCTCCTTCGCTCGTGCTTCTCGCCCCCACACCCGGACCTGCAGCTTAACCACGCCTCCTTAATCCGCGGAGGGGAGAGAGTCCGGATTGTGAGACAGCCTGGGTGAGACGCACAGCGGTGCAGCTGCTTTTGGCAGCTCTGTTTGGTCAGTGGTGATTAGCAGTGCAGGCAGTAAAGTTTGCTGGGGGGAGGGGTTACCCTTGCAGGTTGCTAAATCAGCACCCCCTCAGTAGATGGCGCTATAGGTAGCTACCTGTGTTGCCTATGGGCTAACTGATGATTAGTGTTAACTATGACCTAACCAGACATGTACAGCACATCCATAGTCTGTTATTTATATGTTAGTAGGTTTGTGGTAACCACTCCTCACATTAGAACAAGCTATTGGGACACTGGGCTTTCCTTGGATGCCTGTTGGCAGTTGCTGTGTGATGTGTACACTGTCATGCATGAAGCCACGTTCCCACTCCAACCTCATGTGGGCACTATGTCAGTCCACCCCCAACCCCCCCCCCCCACCACCACCCTCGCGCACCCACAAGAAGCTGTCACTGCCCCCCAGCCCAAATCGGATGTGAGCCCCCAAAACTGGCTGAGTGGTGTTTTAATTGACTATTTTTTTGTTACCACAAGGGATATCAGTTCTGACGAGGCAGGTTTTAATTACGAGTGAGACTCAGCACCTCAGGAACTACTTAGGCCCATTCCTGGGAAAAGGGGGGAGTTATTCTTATAGAAAGTGATCCAGGTTTGTAAGACACTATTGTGTGGACACCCCCAATATGTCAGACTCATCTGCTAGCGTGGCCAGGTGGATGGATGACGATCCGTGCGCTGATGAGCTGCTCGCTTGCATTTAGCAGCTGTAAACACGCACTCCCCCAGAGAGGCGCCGTTTCTGACAGGGCAGCTACATCCAGGCGCAGGTTGTGTGTTTGTGTGTGTGGGAGGGGGGTGGTCTGTCTTGAGAGAAAACCAGGACTCTGTGACTGGGTGACTAATTCATTTCAGCTGCTTCCCAGTCCAAGTGTGACTCTTATTATCTTTTTGCATCCCTGATGCCTCCTGTTTTGTTTCCTCTTATTTATCACATTTACTCTCTCTGACGCGTGTCACTCACCACTCTGCTAACCCTGAACGGGAAGCCTTGTTCCTGACTCACCCCCATCTCACATGACTCTTTTCTCCACTCCTCTTCCTCGCCCCCCCCTCCATTTCAAGATGATCTGACAGTGTCTCTTGACCCCAAGGTCACAATCAGCATCGTGGTTCCTGCTGGTCGGGGAGCACAGGTGAGCGATCCCATCAGAGGCAGCCGGAACCTGCCCCTCCAATTTGTTCCAGCCAACGATTTGCTGACGATTCCGATAATCAAGCCTTACGTCACAGCGTGTCGGGGTGAGTCAAAAGCCACGAGTTCTACTTAAAAAAATCTACCTAGGTGTCACCAGGATACCCAAACAGCCTAACTCTGCATGACGTGGTCACCGCTTGCTTCTGGAACCTTCTGCAAATTGTAGGGGTTGTTCCCGTGGGGCGTGCCTGGGCTCTCATTGAGAGTTGAAGGGCGACACCGCGATCTTTACCCTTCCACACCTGCGAGTCAGGCCTCACATATCATCACGTAAGCATGCAATAAAACCAGGCTTCACTTCACAGCGTGAGACGTTCGCTTCCGCAGGATGGAGGAATAGCGGCAAACTCAACGTCGTCCTGAAAGGTGTCGGGGTGCAAAGAAAATCTGGGAATAGTTTCGGCGGCTGAAAATTTAATCGCAGCAGGAAATGGAAACTCGTAGATGAGAGATGAGTAGATGAGGCGATCTCAGTGACGTGGATGGCTCTTCCAGATAAGCAGCTAATGGCTGTCTGTGTGCGGCTGTTTGAGGACATTTAAAGTAAATTTGCTTTTTCTCAGATTTAAGTCTAGTAACCTTTTTTTCGTTCCGGGTAATTTTTTAAATCGTCATTTGGGAGATTAATTCCCGCTAAAGTAAATGGACAAAAACGGAATGATTTTTCCCGTTTAATTTGTTTTTCAGAGTGTTTTGGGACTTAATCAGAAAAGACCGATTCCCTGCTGGCCTTCCCTGCCTGAGCGTTTCAGGTGCTCTGAACGCTGCCTCAGATTATTTGGACGACTTTCTGTGCACGGGAATGGATGACGACTGGCTCGGCGAATGAGCACCAGACTCACGGACTTGCTCCAGGAAAGAGGACACGTTATAAATACCGCAAGGTCAGAGGTCATATCGCCTCATCCACATTCACGGGAGACGACGGGCCGACATTCACTGAGACGTGCAAGAAATTAATTCGCTCAAATAAGCATGTAAAAATAAACACAAATGACAAAATCTGGAAGGGCTTAACATTATTATTTCTAGTATCTTAAAAAATCACTCGAGACTCAAGTTTATATGATTCTGGACATACGTCGTGCGCTATGCTAAGCTCATCTGCATTACTGTAGGTAAATATATATCCCCTCTGGTAATTATGCATGCTATGTCTAACACGCGGACTGCAGGCTGGGAAGCAGCATCGTAAATCTTCATTGCTCCTGTCAAATCGAGCCCAAATTGATTGCCGGAGCACCAGCGTACGGTTTAATGGGAGCAGAAGAGAAATAGGTAATCATTTATTTTTCTTCCATTTTCCTGATTAATGTCAATAGGTCGTCTTCCCCTGTTTGGCCGGGGAGTGCAGGGCAAGGCTGGGGAGGGGGAGCAGTCCTCCCTTTTCTCCTAATTAAATCTCTCAGCCAACGCCTCCCCCCGTCACTTGCTCCTCATCTCCCCCCGGAGATGTGTTTTTACATTTCCGGAACTTTCTATCCTTCCACTTCTCCGCCTCGGTTGGATAGGCGTGTGTCTCGGAAATAATTTCTTGTGCCCCCAGCGTCAACGGCGGTGGCGCAGGTGCGGGCTGATAAGGACCCAGCGTCTGACGTAGGGCCACCGGTGGGGGGGTGCGGTGTCACAGGATGACGCAGGCGATGCTTCAGAAGGCCGTGCTCAGACTGTGGTTAGGAGGTCATCAGCCTTGACGTCCTTCAGATCCACTCCTGAAGATGCCCATCCTGGCCATGCCGTACATATGAAGCGCTCACCTGTAAACAGAGCCGGTCATCGCTGTAGGGCGCCATCTGCTGAGGGGGCACTGAATTAGCAAGCCGATTTCACTTTGTCTCAGACGGGGGTGCAGGAAGTAAACCTGCCTAGTGCGCTACATTTACTTTGGTCAGTACTGTGACTTGTATAGGGTTAAAATCCCTCAGTCTGAAGGTGTTTATAGCGCCCCCCCGGTGGGCAGGTCTGTTGACACTGCACTGTCAGCACCAAGGGATGATTCAAAATCCACTGTGTCTACAAGTTTGCTGAGTATGCACCCACCCGAATCGACGCCCCCTCCTGATCACCATGGTCTCCAAGCGGCTGAGGCCATCTGGGGACAAGGACGGCTCATTCGGAGTCTATGCAGGGAAGTGGAGCGAGATAAGGAGCAGAGGCCCAGCTGTGAATCAGCCGGCCTCTGCCGGGTCCCGACAATTGGGATGGTCAGGTCCATGTCAGGAAGCGAGATGGGGAGGTAAATGGATATCGATGCTTTTTAAATTAACCTTCATTTGACTGGCGCTGGGTGTCAGCCATCTCGAGGCAGACTGATCACGGTTCGAGGACTCCGACCGTCCTGGATCATCCCTCGGGGGGCGGCGGGGTGTGAGACAGCAGGCGTCCCCACGGGGCCATCGCATGGCAGCCTGCCATCGGCATTGTCTGTTAGCGGGCCACTCCGGGGCTGTGTCCTTGATCCTTGGTGTTTCTCAAACCCAGGAAACAGTGCAGCCCCAGGATCCTGCTCTCAGCCCCTAGCAGCCAGCCTCCGTTTAGTGTTTTTACCTTTTATAACCCCCCTCCACAGCTGCACAAATAACCACCCTCGGCTACAAGGCACGCTATGGCTCCGCCGAGAATCCAACAGCGTGGGCATCCTCCTGGTGCCTGCGAGAAAGCGTCTCCGCATAAATGGGCTTCTCAGAGCCCCATTTCCGAAATGGTGCTTTGCAGATTGCCTCCTCCACGATACGGCCATATAATTATCCATAAACGCAGAGTTGGAGGGCAACGACAGCCTCACACGAGCTTCTGATAGATCCGAAGGCGTGATTCAGTGTTTCTGGCTGAGAAAGGAAAGATACGAAATGAGGACACTGCTTCAGCTCATGACGCCGTGCTTCCATTAAGGCCCCGGGTCAGACCCTCTGCAGGGCAGGGTGGGGGCTCTGACTTCAGGTTCCCCCCCCTGGACCTCCCAGCATCCAGACCGTAACTTGCCATGCCCCCGGGCCCAACACTAGCTGAAACACTTCTGGAATATGAGTCGATCATTTACCAGGAAGGGGGCTGACAGGAGAGACCTGAAACTGGGGGGTCGGGAGTCAGGGAGTCAATTAAAGCAGACTGGAGCCACTGATGTAGAACGGGCTGTGACCCCAGTCCGGTCCAGACTACTGACTCTCTGCGACTACACCAGAGGCAGGCCGGGACAGCTTAGCAACCCAGATAGAGCACAACAACATCCAGAAACAAGCTAAAACGGTAGCTTAGTCACCCCTAACGGTCACATCGAGCAATAGAGACGTAGGCAGACCGGCAGTGAGTGTCTTTGTGACTCTCGGTCTCACTGACTGGCTCATTTACCTCCATTAACCACAACGAGCACCGACACCCCCGCTTAACCCGTTTAGAACTCGATCTGTTTATAGGTCATTACTTAGTCCTTCTGACACCTGAATAAAACTGAATAAAACCCTAACATTATTTGCCCTGTAATATAACCAGTGATACCGAAGGTATGTCTGTTCAAAGCTTATCAGAAGCCTCTCACGCCCAGGGCCGTAGAACACAAGCGGGAACACAGAAGCAGCCCTCCTTATCTCCTGGGATTCGTAGCGGCCATTTTACGGCCACTGCCATCGCGTCTGTAACTGGCACCCGAACACAGTCTTCACACAGAAAATATAATTTAAGTAAGAAGGAGAAATGGGCTCTTAAGCCAGATAGGGGAGGCCAAGGCGAGCACGGAGAAGCATACCTACTGAATTCTAACCTTGTAAATTAGGGTGTAACCCCAACCTGCTTTTGTCCTATATTGTGTGCAATAAAAGACACCTTTGATCAATATAACATCAGCACAGGGAGGGGATGGACTGAAGAATTACAATGCTCATTAATTTAACATCCCGCCAACTATGACTTTTCAGCTATTAAGACTATTAGATTTTAATTAAAGCATTCCGTCTTTTTTATGTGATACATTTATTTTTTTGCCCTGTCTAGTTTGCTACATTGAACCATTGAAGTCCATTTTCCCCGCAAATGGGGACTGTGAGCACCTCCTACTGGTGGGCTGTTCAGGTGGTAAATTGTGATAAAAGAATAATAATTCAGCACTATCAGATGAATACTAATCTGTATGGTCCAGGTAGTGAAATCTGCATTTGGAGATCAGCTTGTAGAGATCTAAAGTGCACGAAGATGACTGAGACTCCTTGCTCACACACTCTGCTTCCAGAAATTATATCTACACTTTACTAAGCTGGGATGGGGCTATTGTTATGGTAAGGCGGAGGGTTTGGTTTAGGATTAGGGTTAGGATTAAGAGTAGGTTTGGGATTGCATGGATATAAGGCTCATGGGAGTTTTACTCACACAAAAATGTTCTGAAGGCAGAAGGAAAAATGATTGGTTCAGATAGATAACCAATCAGAGACATCTGATTGGTTGGTCCTGCCTCCTCTAGTCGCTTGGACCCACCTCCTCTACAGTCCTATTGGCTGTCTCTCTGAATCATTTTTTTCTTTCTGCCCTCAGTATTTTTGTGTAAGTAAGACCTCCATGAGCAGATATAATCCCATATTTAAAACATGAGGACTAAAAAATGCTTTTTGAAAAATTTCAAAGGGTTTGAGGTGGTCCGAGAACCTCCTAACATGGCTGTTTGTGTCAAAGATGCACAATAAGAACCAAATGTTTTGTCGTCGTAACTTTACAGCCAGCAGAAATTGGCTGAGACTCTCTGTGTGGCTTAATTGATTCTTCTCAGCCTTTCATTAGGAAATGTTTCAGTCTCTGTGAAGCTTCCAGACCTCCGTAAAAAAAACACTCATGCTTGGAAATAAAGTGGAGGAATTAAAAAACACTTGAAGAAAACCGAGAATGAGAGACAAAGGAAATCACTCTGGCCAGCTGGGGCAGTGAGATAATCTCGTGCATCCAGTGAGGGGAAATCCAGAGCAGATACTGAGCATTAGCAGAACCTACTAGGCACGCTGACACCAATTTAATAGACACCCATATAAAACACTGGTTTTCGCTTCCTGTTCAGGTTCACTGCAATATTCCCAATCTTCACTGCATGCAGTGTGTCTCAGAGCTTGTGTCTCATTAAAAAAATCTATATATGCAAATAGTCTCCTTCTGTATGGCCATCTATGACAGACACAGCGAAGGGTCTGCCATACGACCCCTGTGACCGTGTTCCTCCAACAAAACCATCTATAAAGTGAGAAGACTGACCCCGAACGAGCTCTGAATCTTTATTAGGCGATCATGGAATGGACACAGAACTGGCGTTCCATTTAGTTCCTCTCCGAAGGTCTGTGGACCAGCGTGAGGAAGAGCAGCATAGCCAAGGCCGTCGAGATGTGCTCCTCGGTTGGGCTCCCTGCAGCAGCCTCTCTAAGAATCCTGTCGCAGTAAATCTGCACGCTGTAAAACAAGTGGAAGTGTCACTATCGTTCGTCACATCAGCCTCAGCGTAATGGAGCCCCAGGGGGCTGTTTGCTAATCCTCACAGTAACAATCCTCAGCTTCCACACAACACCTCCAAGACTTAACACCTCAATTAACTCCAAATCCGAATCCTGGAACAGCACGTGCTGTAAAGCACAGGGCTCTGGAGATTAACCACAAAAAGCTGTCGTCACTGGAAACCTGAATTTAGTTTGATGTATTTCTAATACCTCTGTAGACAACTGTAACTTTGCTTTGCTACTTTCAGTGTTGTTATGGTGTTGATCACCTTGTCTTCACCTGCAGGTTTTCACTGCAGTTTACAGCTGGACTTTATACCTTACCTGTGACAAATAAATCGCTTGAATCCTGGAACCCTAAAACATTTTTATAATGTTTCTAATCATCAGGAATTCATCAAGGGGCTGTTGTTCAGAGTTTGATGGGCTGAGCTTAGCATGTTTCCATGAGAGGTACCAGGCCACCTAGTTGTACGGATTTTCATTTGCCTTTCCCCACTCAACACATTCCACACTCTGCCCCAATGAGCCAGCATCTACGATGCCCTCAACATGAGGAGAACTCACCAGTTCATTCTTCCTGCTCAATCTCATTGGCCTGTAAGGGCCAAGCAGCCTCTGCCAATGTGCAGCTAAATATGACTAAGGTTCAACCCCTCCCCCCCCCCCCCCACACACACAAAAACCCATGAGGACCAGAACCCAGCCACACGGTCATATGGGTATTAGCACCTGTTTGTATTCAGGGTCTCCATGAACAGGGACCAATCAGGGGCAGAGATAGACGGATGATGTCACTGTGCTTAATTACAGATTGACTGCTAATGGATGGATGAATGGATGGATGATGTTTCTCACCTTTGTTGGGGCAGGATTGTTGCTTCACGTCACCCCATCACTGGCCAGAGGGTGTGGGTTAAAAAAAACACGTAAACTACACACTGTTCCTCTTATCCACACGAGGCACTGTTGGCTCAACATGAGAGGGCAGCTTGCCCTAGTCCTGCTGCCAAAGGGATCACAGACGGCTGGGGTCACCAACCATGCAGGCGGGGGGGCCCCGGAGGAAGACAGAGTGCGGCCAATGACAGGTGTCTCTCCACTCACCCAGGGTTTGGCATCTGTTTGGCCAACGAATCGCTTCATGCCAGGTGACGGAAATCAGGCTTATCCAAAGGCAAGCAGTCAGACAGACTGTCACGAAATAAAAATCACATGCAAATCCTCTATCTGTAACTCACCTGTGCCTTCCTGTGAGGGAGTGTGTCTTAGGATTACCCACTCTGTATAAATATGTGGATTGGGAACGCCTTTGGGATGTCTAGTTTCGGAATGCTGGAGATAGCGCCGTAATCATCTCCAGTTTATCGCTAATCCTTCACATTCGCAAGCAGTCTGTAATGACTTGAGCTGAGCAAATCAGTTCTGTTTTGCGTGAAAATCATTACTGTATGCTACTTAATTACTCGTCTTTAATGTTTTTAATTCAGTCTCCGACAAACAAACGCCGGTTTAATTTTGCATTTAGGCTCAGCACGAGGCTCTGGGAAATATTTACAGACGCTCACAAACAACAACGAGCCTGGATAGTAATCTGCCCAGTCGGTGCCAGTGAGGAGCCTAGATGTTAAAAGTCGCTCTGCTTAAAAAGCAACTTAAAAAGTTAAGCGCAGAGATTTTTTTTTCATCACGTAGCTTGTGACTTCAGATGAAGGGCCGGGAGAAGGCTGAGGCCGCAAGATCCAGGTGTGAGCGTGTATCGATCATCCATCAGGAGCAGGGGGTCTTCTCCGGCGGTAGAAACGCAAAGACAAACTCCAGCTTCCATAACAGGTTCCTCTGTGCCTTCCTCTGACCTTGTTTATCAAAGCGAGTTGTAAGAAGGGATGAACGGTCCCCGAGCTTAAAGGTTCGGATGGATCGATGCGGGTACACGGATTGATCGCGCTTTTGCGGATATCGCCGGAAAGCCGACTGAAAGGGTTTTAGAAGATCTGAGGTGTACACCTTCACAAGATCTGATACGAGAGGCACACGTCGACATAAAGATTTGAAACGAGGCGTGCAGCATTCACGTGAAGATCTGATAGGGAGACCACAGGCACGCCTCACCCCCCACACAGCAGTGCAGATCCCAGAATAGATCTCCCTCACGTTTCCCTAAGATCCCTACTTGCATCACACACTCAAAGAGGGATTAACAGTAATTACTGTCATTGTTTTTGTTGTTATTTTCATTATCAAGGACATATTTATCATCATTAGTATAATTATTTAACAGAAACGTACCCTGGTTTCCTCTCTGCTTTTCTAAGCATAGAAGGTCTGTTTCTGGGTCTCTGAGCTCCAGCAGAAGCACAATGAAGGTCTTCATTTTGCATGAAAGCCACACAGCCTTCAGGGATTTTAGAGCAACAGGGAAGCAGGGGGTGAGTCCATCTTCAACAAGCAGGTGCGTTATTTTAAAATCATCAAACGGAGACCGGGGGACACGAGCTGCTGGGGGCACTGACGTTGGAGAGAAAGCTGTTTTTTCGGTGAATGGGAGGGTGACATGGACAGAATCTCTGAACGAGATGAAAAGTCGAACTCTGGGCCAAATCCCCACAGCGCCAGTGCAAGGACATCTCCTGGGTTCGCGCTCTGGGCTGGTTCAAGCTGAGGATTCAATCCACCATGACATCGCTCAAGCAGGGACACAGGGGTTCAATTCTACAAGATGGCTCTGTCGAAATGAGGTGACTTCCATGTTGAGGGTTAAGGGAAGCAGTAAATCATACATTTGTGTTGCGCCCCCTGTTGGCCGCACAGAATCACGACGCTAAATGTTAAATAAACATGTTTTCTATGTAGGAGATGCTAAGGGAGCACATCATACTAACTGGCTAGCTAACTACGATCTTCTGACTGTACTATTGGGGTCCCCTGAAGGAATGCCAGTATAAGTCTAATTTCAGCCTGTGAACTCAGCCCTCTACATAAGAAACAGGCTCGTTACTCAATGAGCTCTATGACGTTAAAACTCTCCCATCCATGACCCCACTAAGCCACACACTGCATGTCATAGTTGTATTAGTTCAGAATGATTATAAAAAATGAAATGGCTGTAAATTCCATGGAGGAGAAAACAAAAGGACAGGGAGTGCAGTCTTGCTGCGGCCAGATTCGTTTGAGGAAACATTAATTAAATTTTACCCACCAGTGGTGCCCACACTCCTCTGCCAGTGCCATCTGTGTTGGGAGGGGGTTCAGCACACCTGCAGCAGGTTGAAGCAGACCTCTCAGCCAGGCCTGGGAATGTGGGGCAAGCTCTGAGCTATATTCTCCAGGGAACACCCCCCCCCTCCCCCGAGCCAATCCAGGGGGGGAGTTTAATCACCAATAGATGCTCTGGTTTCTAGGCAGACAGTGGATTGATACTTATCATGCCAAATGAACCTTAGATATTGCTTCCATTTACGTTTCAATACGGTCACGAAATGCACCTTTACCTCCATTGGGTCCCTCGGGCATTTACCGGGCATTTACTCCGAAGGACAGGGGCTTCGGATAAAAACAGAATAATTCTGCCTGTAAGAGAGCCCTGATTTCTGATTATTGTAATGTGCCCATTTGTGTCATCATAGTGTAATTTGGAGGAAATGAGATGCATGCATTTTAGGTATTAAAACAAGAAAATAGTTGGCATTCACGAAACGAATGTGCAGCAGAATGAAAATTGCCAATTAACATTGTTACCAAAGCACAAACACTGGCTGGCTCAGAAGGGGGCGCTGATGTGATTACGGAGGAGAGATTGTTGTAAAACTTGCCTTGCTTTACATGTCTGACAGCTCAGATTTTGGTGATGGCTGTTTGAAAATGCGCTAAAGACTCGGTCACTTTCTGCCGCTCAGTCCACTGGGACCCTACTGCAGGTTCCGGATCTTTCTGTGTCCTCCGCAGCTATGTTAAGTGTATTTCTATCGCTCACAGAGTGCGGAACGTGCTTCCTTTTGGCTGCCGGTTTAATTACCGGACTCATCCTGACGAAAGCTCCAGAGGGCCACCTTGAAATAATTAGCATGCGAGCCGCTAACGCAGCGATTCTTTCATCAGTGAGCGGTTACACCGTGCTGAACTGCGGGTGGTAATGGGTAGGTGAATGGGGCTGGGAGGGGTGGGGGTGGGTGCGCTGGAGAGGAGGAAGTTGGAGGGAGGAGATGCTTGTTTGATCCAATCTTGTCTCTTTGGTCTGGCCCGCATTTTTGTTCGTAACGAGATGGTGTAAAAGAACCGCGAATAGTGTCCAATTCATCGGGTGTAACGTGAGGTTAATTGAAATGGTATGTGAGCATCAATCCCACCCCTGTTGCTCCCATCCTGCCTTTAAAGACTGGGGACTGGAACAGGTGAGAGCCAGTGGTGTTTCATGCTGGGGAGGGCATTTGGGTACGTAGGGTGGGCACCAGTGTTCAAATTGGGGGAGGCGGCAACGGTTAAAGTTGTCAACCATGCTGGGCTGGGGATAACAAAGTTATCAGTTGAGTAATGTAGAGATTCTATCTAATGGCTAATTTGATTTAAATTTGGTGTCCTTCTGTCGGATGGGCAGATGGTCCTTTCGTGTGGGCAGCACTGCAGCCACATTCCTGGTGGGGGCGCTGTAACGACAGCCGAGTGGGAGGCAGTATGGCATTCTACGCGCCTCCTCTCCTTCCCCTAGTCCCCTCGCTATCAGCGTCAGCTTGACAACAGCTTTTCTGAGGGCTGGACCTTCACGACACAAGCCCACATCGCAAACTGGGCCGTGACTCTCAGCTCCTCGTCGCTCCTCGTCGCTCCTCGTCGCTCCTCGTAGCTGCTGATTACCGATGGTGTGCTGACGCCAGCCTCCAGCGGCGGAGCCGGCCTGGTAGATCTTGTGTGGTTCGTGGGACGTCTTTATAAAGTGAGTTATGCACAAGCGCTGGGCTAATTAAAGGTCACTCACTGTTCTCCATCTGCCGCTGCGAGCAGCATGAGGAGAAAGAACTTCATATGGGCTCTTAACTATGTTTCTTCGAAGAAAACGCAGCGGCTCGGTCAGGGGCCCGGGAGAGGACGGCGGAGGCACGGTGGCAGCTCGCGCATCTCACTCTATTACTCTTGTTCTGATCAAAGGATTTTTCCAAGTAAAAAACAAGGTGATTATTCTCCATAGCCAAAGAAGGCTGATATTTAATTTAAGCTGGTGTCGAGGCGGTCGCCACGGAAACCGCTTCCCCAGGGCTCAGAAGCCGGCTCGATGTCGTGTGGAGACCTGGCCACTCGCCGTCTGTGACGTCCCCGACGCCGTCTGCAACAGAGGCTGGCTACTCTTCGCTATCCCAGAAGGCATCTGTGACAGCCGCTGTGAGCCGTCTCTATCTACAGTACCTATCTGCGCTCTTGGGCTGCAGAACATAATCACATATGAGACTCAATATTGTTCCTGGTTTCGGTGCTTTTCTCATCTTGAGAGAACCCAACAGAGAATTCTATAGATGTAGAAAACGGCCGATCTCTAAGTATTAAATGTAATAAGTCATCAGTGTGTATTTGGGACATTGTTAGCGGGGCTTAGTGTCATGGGTTTGCATGTTTACCCAGGA
Organism: Brienomyrus brachyistius; assembly: GCF_023856365.1. NCBI lineage: Eukaryota > Metazoa > Chordata > Actinopteri > Osteoglossiformes > Mormyridae > Brienomyrus > Brienomyrus brachyistius. The sequence goes on from NC_064549.1 coordinate 2,019,147, forward strand.
TTTAAAACCGAAAGGGCATCGCATTCTAATCAGTCGGTGGGGGGAGCGCTGGATTCGGTCCAAAGGTCCGGTCTAAACCCGCGGATATTTAATGAGCAGTTGAGCCTTCTGTCGGCATTTGGGATAGACCGATGCAACTCCAGTGACCGGCTCAGCTGTCAAACTGGACGACAAGCGCTGACGAGTCACAAGGCCTGTAGCAGTCCTCTGGTGAAACGGCTCACCTTACCTTCCTCCCAGTGTAAGCACAGCGCAGTGCAGCGGCCCAAAGCAGATTCCTGCCCATCTGTCATCCCAGACCTGGACCGGAGCATGGGCAGCTCCCTGCGGAAGTATGGAAATCAGGGAAGGAAAAAGGCAACTGATTATAAGTCATCAGTTTCGTGTTGTATAGTTAGCAGACATTATAACACTAATGAGGCCATTTATGTACTGGTAGAACACAACCAGAGACAGCTTTCACCACAGACTTCCGTTCGAGATTTTCCTAAATCACGGTCGTCGGATGATATTAGAAATGAACGTGGATCCTGACACGCGTCCAGGAAGCCGGAGGTATTCCTGCCACTGACATGCTGAGATACGGCGGCAGAGTGACACTTGGCACACATTACGCATCAATACCGATCGTCATTAACAGGAAACTAACCGTACCGATTCACAGCCACACCCCCTGTCCTCTCGCAAGGTCACACTCAATGTGTTTTTATGTACTTTTCAATTAAGCCAAACCTAATTTACAGTCTAATTAGTCATATAAAATATTAATGATGACTTTGCAGCCCGTAGTAATATTCATATTACTCGCAGCTTACATTTTCAAATCAAATTTACCATTAATTTTATTTTTTCGCAAATAGCTTCATTCCAGCAACACAATAAAATAAAATTTAGCAAAGCAATCTATGGTATAATTCTATTATAAATCCACTAATATAAATGGTATATTATAAATTATAAATTTATGAATATAAATTTCCCTTTCCAGACTCTTCTGGAATCCGAGGTACATGGCTCCTCCAATTAGATTCAGTGTTATTTTGAAGACCGACCAATGGAAAGAGGCTAGGGCAGTTTGGGGGTGGCATTAAAGCCTGTGACTGTTGCCTCCACTCTGCAGGGAAGAGAAATGAGCTTTTCCGTCTTCCCACCCAGATACTAGTGCAGTGTGCATGATCTTCCAGGTGTGACGGACGTCAGGCTCAGCAATTCGGAGCCTGAGGCGAGACCAAGCAAGAGGCGAGTGATTCCTCGCAGTGACCTCCATCGCTCTTCATTACACGATTGTTCTGCTTTCAAAAAACAACATTCACCTCGGTGTTGAGGGGTTCAAGGTCCACGCCGAGAAGACGACCTGATTCCCTCACTTACACGGGAACAATGTATCGGAACAATGTGCCGCCATGAAATGGGAGGAGAAGCATCGTAATAATGAAAAATAATGATTTACTGCTTGAGCTTTTTAATTCATGTTGTATTTTCAACAGTGGAAATATGACCTCGAGCGTTTAGACATGCAGTTTCGCTTTTGCTTACATCGTGTTCCGGTCCACTGGCCGCCTTGCCAAGATAATCCGACGTGCCTGTCCTTACTTCCCAGCCTTCTGGGGACCGTGGTCGCCCTAACCCTCATAATATTTATCGTTCAGCCTCTCTTTTCAGGTGCTGCCACTCAGGCTAAGAAGCAAAAATAACCACAGACACTTGTCGCATCCCACACATGATGTCAGGTTCTGGCTGGACATGGTGCTGCTGAACTTCTCAGGTTCACCACAGTCTCTCCAGGCCTGGTTAAGTTTGCCACTTATATCAGCAGCTCTGTCCTCCTCCCTGCAGCTCGCTTTCCCGCCCTGCTCTGTGGCCCTCCCCACCAGCAGATATGTCACCATCATCTTTGGCGGCGGCGGTGACAGGCAATTTCGGCAGGCAATACGCGCAGCGTCGAACGGCGGCTCGCGACATCCGCCGTACGTCCCCGATAACGGGGACAGGGCCGGTCAACGGCAAGGCAGACGGCTAGGGAGTTATTCCGAGATTATTCCAACGGCGAGTCTCTTCCTGGAGCATTCAGCCGGCGTGACAGAAAACAGCAGCCACCAACCCCAACGCCCGTCACAGAGTCTGGCCCTGAATATGTCCAGGCAGTGCCTATTAGAACCCATGTTGTGGTGGTGTTTGACGGGGCTATTTTTAAGACCATTAGGCCTAAACTTTAAGAAGAAGAGTTGAGTTTCTATTTTATTTCTTTAGCAGACAATTCCATCCAAAGCAACACACGTCTGAGAAAGCAGGGTCACTGGGGGTTAGGGGTCACTGGGGGTTAGGGGCCAGGCTCAAGGAACCAACAGTGAAATCACTCAGCTAATCCTGGGATTTCAATCAACAACCTTCCGCTCAACGGCGCAATGTCCTAACCCACTGAGCCACAAAACGCCCTAAACGATTCAGTTCAGGGTCACCTTCCTTTCGTTAAAATTCCTCTTCGACAGAGTGGACTTGCGACACAATCGTGCACAATAAGGTAAGATCTCTGGGGACGAGCGGTTAGCCAGATATTTACGTAGCACTGATCAAGTGTGATTAATACAAAAATAACGACCCATTTGAAGTCATTAAGAAATGCTATATCGTTAAGACAACTGAGTGATTAAAAAGCTGCTAACGTGATCCACCTACATACACATCATGGCAGCGTTTCCACCATGCCTTCCATGGACGCGACCCCGCCCCTGGACTACCCCAGAATCACGGGCACCTTTTGTGACCCCTGACCCCTGCGAGACCCTATCATCAGGCAACATCACTTTGTATTACCTTCTCATCCACTGAGTCCTGGACCAGGGCAAATGAGACAAATGAAAATTGCAAATGAAAAGTTTTGAAGGAAAAAAAATCAATTTACTGTCATGGTAACGGAAGATCTGCGCGACCTACCCTAAGATCCATGCAACTGTAACTGTCAATTACTGACAATAGCCTCCTGACCCAAGCTTCTGTAAACCTTCAACAGTCATTAGCAAAGACCACAGGCAGCAAACATGACTGCAGATTATTGATAGTCGCTGTCCCCGAACAATGACTTGTACTGAAAACCAATCTGTGATAAATTGCACCTTGGAACAAACATAAGTGCCAGATTATGACCTTTGATCTTTTCAAAAGGAAGTTATTAGAAGTTACGAGATTCCCCCAGGCTGGTGAATGGCTTTGGCCAGCGTGTATCTGCCATTCGCAAAAACCCAGAGATCCACAAAGCGGCATTAGCTGTGAGGAGGCGGCAGGGCAAGGGGTTCGAGTACCAGGACAGAACCATCGTTAGCCCCTGACAACTGCGATCAAACCGCAATCACGTCCGCCCGAACAACCAATAAGAAAGAGGATCATGAATTATGAAACCAGGTTAGTGAAAAGGGGAGTGAAAGCACATCGGTACACCGGTGATCACTTAGTGAAGGCTGTCCATGTCAGAATCTTGTTGTGATTGGTCCGTGGGCATCTAACACTCTCCGTAAAGGGGAATGATAGGAAGCACACAACCGAAGAAGCCCCACGCCCCTACAAGCCCCCTTTTGAGGCGAAGCAGAGACGCGTTGCCGTGAGAAAGCCCATGTGCATGTTGGCGTTTTCCTGCACCCTGATGCACGGCTGCATATGCACATACTGCGCCTGTCCATGCAGCACTAAGGGTGAGGGTGCGGAAGGCATACAGCTGAGTGGCACGTCCCACTGGTGCCTCACGATGTCACCCAGCAGCAGTGTCAACCCCGGTCTTCCTGGGGTCCAATGCACAACTGCATGCAGTGAGCGCCGAGGGCGACAGCCGGGGCCAGTGCTGAAGCTGTGGCTTCATTTGCACGATGTCATGTATGAAGCACCAGTGCCACCTTCTGTCCCTGTGTGTGTTTCCTGCTGCGTTTGTATTTAAAGGGGCGGGAGAGCTGGGAGCTCAGCACACACACACACACACACACACACAACCCCCAGGAAGCTAGCGCCTCCTTCTTAAAAAATCTCCCATAAAGAGAGTGCGCTCAAAGACCAGGCTGTCCCACACAGAAATGCATCTGTAAATGCTGGAGCGTGTGGAACTATAACACATCTGAGCAGCTAATCTTCTTTTGGGCCCTTTAGCAAGACTCTGCGCCCCTGGAAAAAAAGTTCCTGGGGTACTAGATGGACAGATGACCCTGCACTCAGACCCTAAGCAGAGCATGCTGGGATATGAAAAAAGTAACACATTCCAAAGTACCTGTCTCTAAAGTACCGTATCTAAATTTCAAATTTCGAAACCCAGATCGCCTCTGTTCGTCATCAAAACACTGTCATCACGTTAAATCCGCAGAAGAGGCCACGCCGCTTGAATGAGATGCTGATTGTGGTCACGCTGTTGCACCGCCAGCTCTCTCTGCCTCGTTCATCTGAGATGATTGTCTTTCATGAAAAGCCGTAGTAATGGCAGAGCTGGCCTGGGCTGGCCTGTGTGACGACGCCGGGTAAAGCAATCGAGCTATGCCTGCTGTTTGTCCCCACGGATCGACATGCATTCCCATTCAGTGCTGGTGGGGAGCTCCGCAACGCCGGCATTGGTCTGGAGGGCACCGCCCCCACCCCCCACTCTGGCGAATGAGGGACAGGTGGACAGGAACCATGGGAGAACATGAATCTCCTTCATCTCCACCTTCCTCATGATGACTCCATCTGAACCCCTGATTTACAAGATCCGTCATATGGATTAAAAGCTTTATTAAACCATCAGATGTGTACTTGGGCGTGCTCATTCCGGTCCGAGGCACGCGCTTAATCGAACAAATGAACGCATCGCATTATCTTCGTAAAGAAGAGTTTGGGGAAGGGAGGGGCAAATGAGTGACAAGTAAATTAACTCCCCCCCCCTCCCCACTTTGCATGGTATAAATTACTGCAGACACACTTTTAATTATTTCTTGAATAGTTTTCACTGCAATAAAATTACAAGACTGGTGTTCTGGTAATAAGAAAGCGTTCATTACGGGCTTTTTAATCTCTGGGCTGCAGATCCCTCGGGGGGGGCTATGTATACTGCTACTCCTCTACGTTTAGCTACCTCAGTCACTTACAAGCGATTCCCTTCCCATACCGTACTGCTGCCATCTCAGTGCCAAGAGGCTGCCTTCCTAGTGAATGGAAACCTGCTGATATCTGATGGAAATCGAATCCTGCCCGACTCCAAATGCCTTCCCGAGAAAAAACACTGTCTGGGACACCTGTTCCTACTTCCATCGGAGATGAACACGGATCTTTCAGGATTTCCGTGGAATCTCCGCCGAGCCTGGATAACCAACCTAAACCCATCTGGTCTGGCTGATTGTTTCATTACATCTCTGGGACCTGGGTTCCCGTCCATTAGACGTAGATGCATGAAGCAACCAAAAATAACACATTTCTTAAACTGTCAATATTAACAAGTTGTTTTATTAATATCAGTTGTAGTACTATTAAGATTTGCAGCAATTAGTATTTGTATTATTACTTATGATTGCTACAAAGAACGATCTTCGTTTACATTTTCTAAGAAGTTCATGTGGCTGTTAACTATCTGCTTCTTCTTTACATTAATTCTTGGAAAGTCAATTATGTTATTAAAATGCAGTCAGACCTCAAACAGGAGAGCAGCGGGGCTGTAATTTGACAGGTAAATATTAACATAAGTTCCTCATTATTCTCTCATTTTGTCCAGTGTTTTCTGGCATTTTTCTTTCCTTCTGTAGTGGGTGTCTATGTTCATTTATTTGGATTCTCTACAAACGTCATACTGCAGTAATGAAATAATCAGCTTGCCTATAAATGTCAGAAAGCCATCCATGCATCTTAAGGAGAAAACTTGTTCCACAAAAAGCCTGAATCTAAATTTTCAGACTCATCCTTGTCCCAATACTTCACATGCACTAGGTGATTGTGATGCTTCATTCGACCAAAAACTGCCAGTCTTATTAGCATATTTTGAAATTTTGTTTTCAAAATTTCCTTGTCAAAATATTTTGCAATAATTAATACAAAGGACACGGAAATCACTTAGTGTATTTAAAATTCCTGGGTTCGATGTACATTTTGGGCAATACAGCGATAACATTAACATGATCAAACAAGGAATTAAAATGAGAAATTCATGCACAGACAGGGATTTTCCTGATTTATCACAGTGGTACTGAGCAGTGATTCAGTCTTCCCTGGAGAGGTTTTAGTTTCTGTGAGTGGGTTTTTTTTTCTTTCAGTGGAGGGTGTTCTGAGGCTAAAGCCCAGGAAGAGTCACTCTCCAGGAGACTCTGCTGAGAGACAGAGAGCCCTGTGGTTAGAAAACCATCGCCAGAAGTTAAGAGCCAGCTGGGCAACCCCATCTGTGGCATGTTTGTATGTGTTGCATCAAAAGATGGCGCCAGTCATGTCCAGACAGTATGAGAAACAGAATCAGGTTCTGGCAGGAAGCTGCAAGGAGAGGAGGATTAAAGAGGGAAGAAATGGGGAGAGGGGAACTGTGGAGACAACCAAGGAGGATCGATGTATAATGCATGAACTGGAGAGAAGCAACGGTATAACGGGAAGAGGTATGCAGAAGGACACCCGCAAGTACGAACCATGCAGTGACAGTCGATTCATTCACCCGGCAGGGACTGATATTTAAGTGTCAGTCTTTCCAGTCTCCGCATTATTGATGACACAACTGTCAACAGACAATGGTCCTTCCTACTGCGGCTTGTATGGATATATTGTGCGTCTGTTCGGACTGTGCAAGTCCCCTGAGCCAGCAGCTCAGCAATCCAGCCATTCACCATGCTGGTGAAGACCTTGGACCAGGTTTAGTCTCACCCTTTCCTCATTATACTTCCCATGGACCCCCAATAGTAGCTGGCCACCTTTGTAGATTCCCTGAAGTATCTACACACCCTGTGCTTGGACCTGCTTCTTTCACTTGCCAGCCCTGGTGAAAGATTAGAGGAGATAACATGTACTAATACCCAATAATCTGATTAGGGGACCGTTCCGGCTGCTACCCCTCCTCAGCCAGGGGCGAACAAGCTCCTCTCGCTCACTGCGGGGGACGCACGCTGACCGGCAAAGTGAATCAAAGTGCGGCCAGCCGTGTGTGAGATCGTAAAATGGGAATTCAGAAAGGCATTTGCAAGCTGTCGTCACTGCGGCCACGGAGAATAAATGATGGAGGGAGTGAGAGAAAGAGAGAAGGCGAAGGAAAGAGCTTTGTCTTTAAGACGATGAACTACCTCATATTTATTTAAGCTCCCCTGACTTCAGATCAGTTAGCGTCAGTTTGCAGAGCGCCCAGTTCACATTTTTCATGAACTGCTTATCCAACTAGCTGCAGCTATCTGTACTGTGCCATTTGAAAGATATCTCTTGAATACTGAAATTAGCTTAGTTACCTGAATAATAAAGGGTGCATCCCTGCAGAAAGGCATAGTAAGTACACTGTGCCTTTAAGAAACTAAGCACACTTGCATAACTCTAGAACAGTTTTGTGTTTTTCCACATTTACTCATTCTTAAAATGTGTTTGACTCTTCCTTTGTTTTATTTGTATAAAGAGAACCCTGGGGGTCTGTAAACTGCATCCGGCATTCACTGCAGAGAACACATCAGTCACAACGCTGTCATGTCTAATAAGTTCCCAGGCTGAATAATATCCCTTCAGCTTGCTTCCCATCTGCTCAGCCCGCCTTTCCATTTGCTCCTTGGCACCAATGCCGCTCGGACAGGGGGCTGACCCCACACACACGCGGTGAAGCACTGGACACAAACACAGGAAGTGACACGGCCAGCAGAGCCACGCCCCCTACTGCTCCTGGCAGTACAAAAACGAGCATGGAGACCTACTACGTAAATAGAGTGGACAGCGTAGAAGAGGCAGGCAGCCAGGCCTGACATTTCACAGAATGTCCAGAGTCCCTGTTGGCATTTGCGTCTGACGCTCCTGGTTTCTATGAATGCTTTGTTGATCAAATGACTGTTTTAGAGCCTTAGATGGAGACTCAAACTCCCAATGCCAGAAAACCCATAACCATGGCTGGGGTTGTCGCATGTGATCCAAATACAGCCCTTATTAATTACTGATCATTATTATTAGATTAGATCCTGAAAGGGAAAACAGTGGATTTAATATATTCATATTATTATGAACATCATCATGAAAATTCTACAGTAAAAATAAAAGCTCTTGGAATTTATTTGTACATGCCAATATATCATGTGACATGGTAAATGGGTCCCACGGGTTTTGCCTTGGTTCATTAACATCTAACGGAAATAAATGTTTATTGACGCTCAGATCTGCAGTGCAGGTCATCTTGCCCCTAGAGACAGGTGTGATTGGATCTGCTTGCCGAAGGAGACAGCACTCCGTCAAAGTGGCACCTCTGCGGTCCCAGCAGACATATTTATCACCTCGAACCAAAGACGAGCATGGAAATCAGCCCCCGAGCAGCTCGTCGTGCACGAGACCGGAAACAGGGACACGCAGAGGCACTTGTGCTCACAGAATGACGAGATGTGCAGAGTTAGGGAGAAAATTCAGGGGAAGGTGTAGAATAAATGGGCGATAACTTATTCCTCTGCAATCTTGGCCTGTGTCTGCATATGTGAAACGGGGGGGGGAGGCATCAATATAAATATGAAAACCCAAAGAGGGTTTGGTGGGAGGAGACTGAGGGGAACCAGAGAGGAACCAGAACCAAAGAGGAACAAAAAGGACCCCGGGAGGAGAGAAAGCAGAACCCGTCATGCCGCTCGCTATAATGATCTTTATTACTGTTATTGTTTACATCGTGGTGTTTATGCCCTCTGACATGATTACTATTTTAATTTATTTAGTCTTTATTTTCTTCTATATTGAAAATATTACACCTCTGACTGATTAATCTATATGTAAATCACTTTCAAAAAAATGAACTATGTGGTGACTGTCAATTAAGGACTTTAGAAGTGAGAGGGAACTCAGGGGAAGCAGTGTGTGTGTGTGTGTGTGTGTGTGTGTGTGTGTTATGTTCCCCACAATATGATAAAAACCTGTTATTTTGACATTATGGGGACCATTTTTTCACCCCCAGAAGGGGAAACTCAATTTTAGATGAATCTGGGCCTCCAATCAAAAAACTAAAAATGTCAAAAGCTAGTTTGCTGGGTAGGGTTAGGGTTAGGGTTAGGGTTAGGGCAGGGGTAGGGAACCTGATCCATGGAGAGCCGGTACGGGTTTTTGGGATGGCCTACCCCTGGGTTAGGGTATAGGAATGAATGAATGGTCCCCACAAAGATATGAATACGAATGTGTGTGTGTGTGTGTGTGTGTGTGTGTGTGTGTGTGTGTGTGTGTGTGTGTGCACCTCGGGTCGTGTTCATCATGCTGGCACGTGACCGCAAACTCATAATGTTGGTTGCTCCCATGTGACACTGTGTATATTACAGTTTATAAGTCTATAACCTGTAGGTACACTGTGTCTTTATTAATATCCTTAATTATCTACTGTGTCTTTAAGACCGGGGGGGGGGGGTGTAATTCCTTGCAGGCCAGAGACAGGTAATGAGAAGATTCATTCTTTCCACCTCAGTATAGATGAGACATTAGGTGAACGGTACCCAGCTGACATACTACATCCTTCCAGAATGTGTGACCGATGGATGCTACGCTATCCCGCAAGGCCACTGGAGCAACAAAGAATATTGCTTGCTCAACAACTTTGGTTAAGATGGCAGAGGGAAGGCGTCTCTGTATAAATTTAAGCAGAAAATAATACTGAATATGTATTTATTTTTGATAGTTTCGAATAGTTTCGCAGGGGTCGAGTTACATCATTGCTAAACACCCTGCATTTGCAAGATGGTGATTGCAGTGTGTCTGAATGTATGCAAACTGCCCTTAAGTGTGCGATTTCAGATGCACCTGGAGTTCTGGTTCCCGCCCCCTGGTTCCCGCCCCCTGGTTCCCGCCCCCTGGTTCCCCCCCTCTCCACACCCCGACACCCTTTTTGTTTTTCTGCAGCCTGAAGCCCAAACGTCCATCTTTTGGGCTGCATTCCACTCCCCCCTTCTGCTGAACCCATGTCGTCCCCCCATGTCGTCCCCCCGTGTCGTCCCCCCATGTCGTCCCCCCCGTGGCGTCCCCCCTTGTCGTCCCCCCGTGTCGTCCCCCCTTGTCGTCCCCCCTTGTCGTCCCCCCATGCCTCCCCACACCTCCACGACCAGCCCAGAGCAGCCCTTACCGTCTTTATTACAGTGGTTCTGTAACTCTGTGAAATGAGCAAAGGTGCTGAAAGCTCACTGCACTTCACAACCGTCCCTTTTGAAACCCAGAACATCCTCCATTTTAATCGCATTCTCTCGCCTTATCCTGGCTTTTTTCCAGATCTGAAACTCAAGTCTGCTTGGCTACAGCTTCTTTTCCCGACGTGCGTCTCCAAGACCGAAGCCCGCTGAGGCTTTTCTTTCACCCGGTTCCCCTTCAATCTCCCATTTCAAGTCGAGTCTCCCTACAACAGGAGATGTTATTTTTCACTGGGAATTATGGAAAGAAGGGGGAGATTGAAAAGAATCGTGCTAAATCAGAGCCCATTGATCCCATTGATGTCAGGACTGTCATCTCGCTGGGCAGTGCTGCGATCGATAGGCTGATTGAGCTGACAATAAGGGGACTGGAGGCCACGGCGTGCCTTCAGTGCTAAGAGTGACCGGCGTGTACCAGTCTTTCCCCTGGCCTTGTTCGTTGAGTCCCCTTGTGAAGACAGTAGCAGATTCAGAGTGAGGGAGGGCTAGATGTTCGACATTGACGTTTGGATCTGCTCCTTGCCACCATCTGGCCTTGGGGTTGGCAGGGTGGCCTAGACTGCAAGAGCTTGTCAGCTTCTATGATGGATGTACACTCAGTGGTCACTTTATTAGGTACATCTAGCTAGAACTGGGCAGGACCCACGTTTGCCTCCAGAACTGCTCCAAGGGCAGACGAGATGTGCATTCAGATCAGGCATTTTCCACAGCAGTATGGTGCCGTGCTTTTATTTTTGTATTTGTGACCTTCCTGTTAACTTTAACTGGCCATTCTCACATAACCTCTTTCATTAACAAGCCACAAAAATGCAGCTGATACTAGACACTGCAGTTTGTGAAAATCCCGGGAGGGAGCGGCCGTTTCTGAGATGCTGGAATCACCACGTGAGGCACCAGCAATCGCACAGCATTTTAAATCTGTTAGATCAGGCCCCTTAGCCTCTCTCACTAATTGGCCCTCTGTGTGCTGTCTAGTGTTAACAAGCAGGTGTACCTAATTAACTGGCCACGGAGTCTATACGAAAGAAGAAAATAGAGGAAACACAATTCGGCAGGATTTTCAGTTAAGCCGCTTAAGCAGTCATTATTTATCTTTATTCAACTGTATGTTTAATCAAAGCGATTCATTTGACAATATCTCTTTTATTTAACCGGGTGCGCAATTAAAAACAGTACATAAGGTTAAAAAATTAAAATTTGACCCAGTAGATTATTCCTCTCATTACACGGTACATTTGGCAGTGCCAGTTTAACCTCTGACTTTCCGTTCTAACCGCAAACACAAACACACGCACAAATACTCACGAATGCTGCAGACTGACTCTGAATTAGTGGGTGAAATTTGACAATAATAATGCTGCCCCCCCCCCCTCTATTCAGATGCCTTAAGGATGTTGTTTGTCATTTAAATTCATTATTGAAATAAACCATAAGGGGGATCGACTGGTAGCAGGGCGAGAGGGCTGGCTGGTGGAGAACCCACTTCCTGTTGTAGGACTGCCAGAGCGTGGCTCTCTTAGCAACAGGGCCTGCCCGTTTACGATGGGCTGTATGCCCCCCCACTGAACACTCGTATTAATAAGTGACAATTGCAGCTGCTTATTTTGATGTAATTTCAGCTTCAGTAGTTCAAATGTATGGCATTGAAGTGGACGGCTAAATTAGGGGTCCTCGCATCTATTAGTTGGATTTGCATGTACCTGTTTGGGTAACTGTTTTTTAATGCTTACATTCTTAGGCGTTTTTTTTTATTATTATTCCTGAAGGATTTTTTTCAGCCATTTAAAATACACGCGTTTAAATTCAGAGCTGAGCCAGAGAAAAGGCATTGTGACATCGCTCAGAATCTGAATCAGCGCACTGTAATTGTCTCGTCAGACGCCGTATTTCTTGGAGGTTGTGACTTTATGCGTTCCAGCTTTTAGAGGAACTCAGATTTGGCTTTAAGGACGTGTTAACATTCCCTCAAAATGACAAGGAGCAAGCGTGGCCCCCCTCCCCCCCCCCCCCCCACCACCACCACCACCACCATCACTCATCAATGTGAATCTTGATTTAACTTAAAAACTGGTGCTGGGAGTCCAGGGCGGGGGGAGGGGGTGGTTAATGTTTGGGGGGGGGGCAGTCATGGTTGTTTCCTTGTTGCCATTTACTTAGCGGCACCTCCAGGAGCCCCCCCCCCCCCGCCCCAGTGGAAGGGAGAGGGAGTAAAATTCATGCCTGTGCCTTAAAGAACGCGCTGGCAGATGGGGTATGACCGTGGGAGGGAGAGGCTGCCCCCACTTGGTGGTGCGCTCCCTCACGGTCTAAGTCAGAAAGGCAGTCCAGTCTTCTGTAGAACCGCAAGGCTTGGCATTAAAAAGTCATCAGTCAGATGACCCCTTTAAAAAAACTCACAGGAGCGCCTTATCCAGCGGGTGATGTATAGCCGGGGTCAGCCAGACCCCAAGGCTATGACAGCGGGCTCGTTCCCGTCGGAGTCCTGTACGCCTTGCCCTTCTCGGCCCAGTCCGGGTGTGATGCCTGACGTCCCGTGAATCTCCACAAGGATGCTATTTACTTGCCCTCACGTGTAAACAGACCAGAGTCGTCTCCCAGAGATGCTTGGGGCAGATGTTGATCTAATCTCATTGAGGTCATCAAAACAAAGACATGCATCATGGATGCTGTGGGAGTCACCAGGTCTTCTGATCACCTTTTGAGTTCTTCAGGGTGTCAGACTCACTGGGAATGTGGCAGTGGTCATGGTAGGTGCCTCTCCTTCCCTGCTTCGTCTATCCATCACAGCAGTCGACCGATCCTCCTGGGACACTCGGGGGGGGTCCGGGGTTTCGGAGGGGACGAATGCTCTGCACACTCCCGTCGTCATTTGTCTCCTGACCTCTTAGCAGAGGCAGAGAGTGTAGGCAGGCAGAGCTCGTGGCCCAATTCATCTTTTGGTTTGCTGATAGCCGGTGCGGTCGAACGCCGCTGGGGTCACGACCAGGCAAACATCGATTTTCCTCTGGGGACGGAGCCGATCCAGCACCGCTCAGCCGCTCATTAAAAGATCCAGGAAATAGTTTCCACTCTGTCTGAGGGTGCAGGCTGTTGGAGGTATCGAGAGAGCTGTGCTTGGGGGGTCTCGGGTACTAGGGAGTTCTCCCTTGGGAGTTCCCTGTTGAGGGTTCTCCGTTGAGGGTTCTGTCACTGTATGGCAGTAAGGAAACATGTACTTTGGAGGAACTGTACCGAATGAATGGTTCCGGAAATTGGATGAATTGGGTCCTCTGAAGTGACTGAAGTGACTCAGAAGACTAATCCAGTTCTGGACCCAGTACTTCCCCTTCTTAGGTCCACGTGCCATAGGTCCATTCACCCAAACAGGCAAAGCTTTTCGGGCCGTCACGCCTGCCAGTGCACTGGGGTCCCACATGAACTCTGGGCCAGGATCCAGAACAGACTCCACAGAACACCGGCTCTCAAATGGGACCCTGGATGTGGAACTCGGACAAACTGAGATTAAATCACTTTATTCGTCATTACTAGACACTTGGTAAATACAGGAGAATGAAAAACTTGTGTAAAGTCCCACCACTGCAGTGATGCAAATAAAAACAAAGTGCAAAAATAGTATACAGCAAGGAACAGTGCGATTCAGGAACAACACATACAAACAGAGCCAGGTGGATATGAGCATGGATGTGCTGAATATGTGCATTGGCCAGCAGCTCTGGAAGGGGGCCTGATTCACTATTAAGGCTGCCTTCGGATCACCGGAGCTGATGAGGCGTGAATGCTGTGGTTCAACTTCTAATCTAATGCTAACTGTGGAGAGTCTGGAAAGACTGAGCTGCGACTCGCTCTCTGAACAGAGCAGCTTAATCTCCTTTCGCTTTATTTGACTAAACCAATGTATAGGTGGGCACCAAGCTCCGGGTTTCAGATAGAGACCAGCCAGTTCCCCTTCACTGACCGCAAATGAGCTGGGACCTTAGTAGCCCTGAGCACCCAAAGTACGGTTTAAGAGCGATTTAAGTGCGGCCGTTTGTCATCCCTGCGACAGCTTTGTAAATATTCTGTACCGCGGCGTGTGAATGCTCTTAATCTCGGCTGTCTGACGCTGGCCGGCGTTTTCCCCCCCCCCCTCCTCGGCATCGAACGGCACAAACGTATCTAACGCTGCCAGAACGTCTGCAGAGGTTTGTTCGCCGGTTCTCCTCAGAACACCAGCCGTAAAAGTTCTCAAAGGGTCTTTGAATGAATCAGGCAACGAGCGGTGAAGCAATCAACACGGCGATGTCCAGAGCTGCTCTCTCGCCATGCCGTCATACCACCATGGTACCGCTGGGTATGCTGGGGTGGGGTGGGGGGGGTCTTTTCTCACTTTGGTTGGCAGAGTTCCTCATATGTCTGTCAGTTCTCTTCCATAGCATCAGAATTCTCGACTACCAGATTCTAAAACAGCTTTTGCCAAACTGTTCACATTTCCAAACATCCATATTTCCTGTGACAGTCACATCCACGGCACCTACAATTTATAGGTCTGTTACAGTCACTTTATCAGCCTTTTGTCTAACTGTGCACAGTTTTGAATTGTTTTCCACTATCTCTACTATTTTGCACTGTCTGCTTTAGTTTGCACTAGCAGATTTAGCAGATTTTCCATCTCCTCTGAAAGTTCCCGCGAAAGAACAGCATCTCCTGGAAATGGAACACCATGCCTCATTTTCACCACCACAACCTCACCCAACACGGTCAGCAAATTGTACGGTCACCCTCTAGCCTGGGTCGGCAAATTTTTCCACCAGCACCCCCCCCACCCCCCGCCATCACCAGGCTTGTGTGGTATCTTATATTTCTTATAGTTTCGTACTGGCCAGACATTATTTGTATATTAGAAGCAACACTAATTTGGTATATATGTGTAATATTGTGATACATGATATTACCCCCCCCCAGGTTGTCCCTCATCCACATCCTTCAAATCATTATGCCTCAGATGGGATGTCTGATCAAGGAAGCTTCCCAGGCTCCTCCTGCACGTACTGTAGCCAAAACAGATCTGGCATCTCGTATCTTCTAGATCCTTCTTAGCAGAGATGCCAGGCACCATCTATCCTTTACTCTGGTGAACATTCTCCAGCAGTTAAAAGCACCTTGACACAGTCTGGACAGCCTTGCTATCTAGTATTCAGCCAACTCTGCCGCTCCTGTGGAATCAAGAAGCCAAACTTTGTTTCATTTACAGCTGTAACACCCTGTCAGCTCTGTCACCAAGACATCGAGGAAGGTCGCGTCCTGACTCCACGCCCATCCCAGCAGCTTCTATTCCATAAACTCCTTCTATAAACAAGTCTGCCTCCCTCCATCTTAAACATCACCTTGCCGACACCTCAAATGGTGTCCGCATGCCGCAGGTAAAGCGGCCAGGGAGCTTTACCGGCCAGGAAGATATATCGCACCGCGGCGGCTGAAAATTTAATGCCTCATCTTTAATTCAGCTCCCCGTGCAGGACAGGTCCCCGCTCATCTCGACAATCATCAGAGTCAGCCTGCAGTGCTGATTGAGCTTTGTTACATGGAGGGCGACGGCAAACTGCAACTGACACTGACACTCCCTCATCAGAGAAACGGCACGGAATAAATGCGCTGTAGAAAACCATTACGCCGTGCATTGCAGAGAGATTAAGGGATGTAAATTACCAGGGTAGAACTGGACATTAATGCACGAATGATCTGCCTGTTTTTTTGAAGGTGTAATCTGATCAGTATGTGCAAATGCGGTTCACACTCCTGAGGGGTTCTGTGCTTGGAGAATGATTACCTGGCTCGTGTGTGTGTGTGTGTGTGTGTGTGTGTGTGTGTGTGTCTGTCACGCAGCCTGACACACCAGCCTGAGCAGGCCGTCATACCCAGGTGCTGTCTGAGCTCCGGGGGGCAGCAGCATCTTGTCACTCGTCATCCAGCTCGTTTTGAAATGAGCCCTCAGACGCTCAGTGTTGCTTTCCGTGTTTCCTTCTCTCTCCTCCTCCTCCTTCCCTCTGCCCTCCCACTCCCCTAAGGGGAGTGTGAAGCCACAGCAGGCTGTCCTCCCCCCAGTCTGAGGAGTTGTTTAAAACGCCCGAAACGATCTTTACAAGGGACAGAGACTTCTGGGTACCAGTCCAGACGAGATCACGTGATGTACCGAGGCCTGGCCATACGTAGGACCTCTCCAGCGGCTTTGATGGCCTCTCCTTTGCGAAAATCAGCCAGATCAGACAGCAGAGTGTGCTGGGGTGGAGGTAGGGTGGGGGGGGGTAGGGGGGGGTAGGGGGGGTAGCTTCTCGCCCGTCGCTTCCATTAAATCCACGTGTCATTCAGTCGGTGGATTAGGCCCCGATTTCCCTTAACGAACCCGAGAGCCGGGCGGCCTTGGTGCTCGCGGTAGCGTCGCACGCCGTGACTCCCCCCGACCCCGTCCATCACCCACCCACCATCTGCCCCCAAGGGGGGGGCCCGACCTCCCGTCTCCTGCGTTAACCCTGCTCCAGGTCTCCTCCGATAGAGACGTCCGTCAAACAGAGGGGAGCGCGGTGGGAATATTAAGCGGCGGTGAGCGTGAGAGAGGGAGCGGGTGGCGTCACTCAGAGCCGCATGCCGGACCGGTCCGCTTCGCCGGGGCTCCCCAGTCCACACCAAGGACACGCCAGCACATCTCGCAGTTCCCTCTAATCCGGCTCATTCCGCTGGGCTTGCTAAGGGCTCTGCTAGGCCATGAAGGAGAGGCGGCTACTTAAAGTGGACATGAAACACTAGATATAGAGAAGTATAATTTACAAGATGGATTCTCACTCTGAAAAATCCTTATAGGTTTAACACTGTCAATGAAACTGAATTAACAATAAAATCATCTAAGTTATGTTTCCAAACAAGTGCAGCGCCATCTTGTCCTAGCGGAGGATGTGATGTTATGGGGTTGGCTGGAATTCGCAGCCACTTCTTGTAAAACCAACTCTAATATTATGGCACTAAAGCTTTCCGGTGTCATACTTCGTTATCCAGAATCAACAATCAACCGTGTGTGGTGTGAACTATGAATTCCATTAACGAAATATTGTTTTATCAGCCCTGGCATGTGGCTCCACCATCAGACCGTCAAAGTGGCAAAACCACAAGTTTGCTAACTAGCCAGCAGGCCTACTGGCTTCCAAACTGATGGAATCCCTTTTATCAGCAAGACAGCTACTGTGGATATTAACATCAACTTAAATGAGCGATTTTGTGAAAGTGAACTGTTTCATTCATACCGACGTTTCAAACATTACTGTCTCGCTGGGTTTTGTGGAGGCAGAGCACTAGCTGTCCAGTTTATGGGATAGCAAATATAAAACACTGCACGTTGCAGTAATGCACTCGATAATTCACTCAAGTCAAAGAAGCATTAATAAATGGGGAAAAGTTCGCACTACTTAGTGTGTGAACCATACTTCAGAATCATCAAAGTGTCAGCGGCTCAGCAGGAATAATGAGGAGGACCATAGATATAAAACGATCAGGTACCGATAGCTATAGACCGTATTGAAACGTCTCTCACAAACGTCAGTAGTTCTGCATTATTAGGGTATCATGGCTGCCATAACAACGAGTGGTTGCTGATGAGGGTGCGACTAAACTGCAGGCTTATTTTAAATGATGAAATCTATGTTATTTTTAAATGATTTGAAAATCTTTTTTACATCGCATCCTTTCACAATGTGACTATTGCATGTCTGCCCAATGTAACGTCGTGTTATACGTCTAACCTCCTACCACTGGGGCAAATTCGACCCCCCCCCCTCCCCAATGTCAAACTTCTTCTGACACCACTGTGTCAGCCATTGGGCTGCTGAGAATCTACTCAAACTAGTTTTAGGCTTTGCCTAGTGTCATATTTTGACTGAAGTACCGAGCGCAATGTTTCTCTCGAAATTCTACGTATCAGGACCACCTTGCTGGGCCAACATTCCAATGACGTAGACAGTGACACAACAGCAATGTGGCGGCAAACCCCAGCAAAAGCCTAAGTTAGTACCAAACATAAATCTATTATAATATAACATGTAATCATTTTACGTCTAAGATTCTCTCAAAATAAATTAAATATCTAAAAATAACTCATCAAAAATAGGCTGTTTCCTGTTCTTTTGTGTCAAAAATGAATTTCGATGCAACAGATGAGCTATAGATGTGGTTTTCCTAAGAAATTTCTAGAATAAAATTTCTTTCACATGTGATAATTGTCAAGATTGCCAGGTGATCGGGTAAGCGAACAGGCAGGCAAGCGGGCAGGAAGCAGGCAAGGAGGGGAATTATGGGAAAACTGGGGGTTTATTACAGGAAGGTCGGAGAAACAGCTAGGAGACATCGACTAACGCTAACCAACATCAATGACGGATGAAAACCAAGGCAAGACATGGACTGAAATAGACGAGACTGGGCAAAAATAATCGGACACAGCTGGGCAAGATCAGGGAAGCACACGTGGACAATCAGGGGGCGTGGCACACACGAGGATAATCAGGGGGCGTGGCACACACGAGGACAATCAGGGGGCGTGGCACACACGAGGACAATCAGGGGGCGTGGCACACACGAGGACAATCAGGGGGCGTGGCACACACGAGGACAATCAGGGGGCGTGGCACACACGAGGACAATCAGGGGGCGTGGCACACACGAGGATCGGACGAGCCGGGCATGACAGCAATATTCTCTCAGACTGTATTTGTTTTTGTTTGTGTTCCTTTTCATAACATTTTTGTTTTATGTTTGAGGTTTAAGACCAAAATCACCATAAAACTGGCACAGAGCTTCTTATAGACATTTTTACAGACGCTATAAAATAACCCATGGTAACTGAGCACATTGTACATTGCCTGTGCATGTATATATAAAATAATACAACACAAAGTAGATTGTACACATGTAGTATATTGGAATTATACAGGTTATTGAATAAAAATATGGGCACCATGGAGATTAACCGCTTTCTGCAAGCACCATGCAAACATCCGTATCTTATCTCTCTTTACCACAGCGCACCCTGGTGGAGTGGTCCCGGCTATCGCCTTACAATTTTTGCATCCCCCGTACTCCCACAACACAGTGATACAAATGTGCAGCAAAGTATGCTTTCAAAAACAGGTAAGAGATACTACATACTGTTCTCATTCATGGTCAACGCGATGGATCACGTCGGCCCCATTGCATGCGCGTTCTCTGTCTCTGCATTTTTCACGTAATCAATTGATAGTGACTGGAAGAAACTGCTACTGCACAGCAGGCAGTTGCTCCACCGTGCTTCCAAATGGGCTTTAGAAAATTAGGTAACTGATCACCTAAGGCTGACGTGAAACGGGTCACGGAAAAGCGCCTGACAGTGAAAGACACCGGCGTCCGCTGTGGTCGAGACGAAGCATGGAAATCTATCCAGAGTTTCATCATCTAAGCAGCCATCAACATCAGAATTGGCGAGGAAATGGCTAATTATATCCTCAAATGTGTATCGAACTGACAGCCTGGAGATCCATACGGGAAACATGAACTTGTCCTCTTCATTATCGCATTTTGGCTTTTAATGGAATAACTGTCAAGAAAATGATATGACATTTTACCAAACAGGGATTACAGAGGGAAAAAAATGTGAGACTCAAAGTTAATTGCTGGCACTTTTCTCTAAGAAAGATAACGGAGCAGCCTTGAGTAATTGATACTTCATCTGTGTTGATGTTGCTCACCGCTGTCTTGGGGCTACTTTAGACCATCAAACATGGACACCGCTGTAAGACGAGGATAATACCCAAAAATAACGTGATTTTCAAGATGACAGCAAACAGATTTTGTTAGTATGTGAAAGAAAATCAAAACTAAGAGAAGCTGCTCTAATGGTGAGTATCTACTGGAATAATGATGTCGGGTCAGTTCGTACAAATATTACTTGGCAAGGTCATTCTTGAGAAACAGAAATGAATGTTTCATGCCAACACAGAAGTTATCATGTCGTCATTTGCTGCGACTCAAGAGGAGATGGAAGGTACAGAATTCGTTATTCATCCAGGTTCTGCGCCTGTCGAATCGATTCCCTCCCTTTAGTCTGTCATTCACCACATAAAAATCAATAATAGGTAGCAAACCCTTCTGTAGGATAAATATTCAGAGGCAGAGAAATCAGCCCCTGCTACAGCCTTTCTTATAGTGTCCATCATCTGTAGAAAGAGCTTTGAGAACAGAGGGAAATGTCCTCCTTCTCCTCGAGGGAATGTCCTCCTTGTCCTCGAGGGAATATCCTCCTTGTCCTCGAGGGAAATGTTCTCCTTCTCCTACAGGGAAATGTCCTCCTTCTCCTACAGGGAAATGTCCTCCTTCTCCTCGAGGGAATGTCCTCCTTCTCCTACAGGGAAATGTCCTCCTTCTCCTACAGGGAAATGTCCTCCTTCTCCTCGAGGGGATGTCCTCCTTCTCCTACAGGGAAATGTCCTCCTTCTCCTCGAGGGGATGTCCTCCTTCTCCTACAGGGAAATGTCCTCCTTCTCCTCGAAGGAATGTCCTCCTTCTCCTACAGGGAAATGTCCTCCTTCTCCTCGAAGGAATGTCCTCCATCTCCTACAGGGAATGTCCTGCACTCGGTCACGTGATGAGAATCTCGTTTTCAGGATCGCCTTCCCCTTTACGACAGGGTACAAGCAGTGCTCTCGAGGGGTGTGTCCACTGTTGCGGGTTCGAGTCTCGCCACGGTTTGACGTTCCAGCTCTCCCCTGTACATGGGGTGCTTTTCTCCATTTTTGTCCTCTCAGAATCCAATTTCTATTTCTTATGGTGACTTACTGCCGACACGTGTGAATGTCTTCAGCTAAATTGTAGAGAAAAACTTGTTATCTTAATCTTCTTAAAAAGCAGTACAAAATGTTTTGCTATTAGTCTTCCTTCTTGGAGTTTTGTTATGGAATTATGGATGTTTAATTACATTAGATAAGGAGTTGAGAGAATCATAACATAACGTACTGTGTGTGTCTGTGTGTCCAGTTCTGGATGAGCTAATCTACACGGTGGCTTGTCCTCTCCCGTAGGCATCCTGTGATTAGCTCCACATCCCAGGCTGAGTGGCTGCATCAGTGGGACGTGAGAACTTGGCTCACAGACTCTTTTGTACTTCAGACTTCAGAAATTCAGTCAATGGGAAAGGAGGCCACGCTCGCCTGGCAGTGCAGGACACAACCTCACCAGGAAGGACCTCGGCCTCACAGAAGCAGATCACCCCAAGGAATAAAAAGCTCAGTGACAAGGGTGCGACAGCCCACCCCCCCCAGTAGGACATCGTGTGGAGTACTTACCACTGGTGATAATTCTTTTCAGTCCCACAGTGTGGGAGGTCCATGGTGTAAAACCCATCACTGACCCGACTGATCATGAATGCCATTCATTCCTACCCATCATTATGTCACAGAGGCAGCAGCCAGGGGTGGGAATGTCGATTCCGGGACCCCATTCAAAAAGTGTCTTTGCCCCCCCTCAACCCCCAGGATGTTTCAAAAACTAAACAGCTAACAAATAGAGTCAGAAGATTATAGTTAGCTAGCTGGTTAGCAGAGCATTCTGCTTCAGCAGAATTTATTATATATTACTGTAGTGACTGTGTGTGGCCAGTAGGGGGCAGGGAACCTTGGGAGCTTATGAGGTGATGACCCAGCCTTATCAGAGGGGCAGAGGGAGCGCGAGCATCTCCAGGCTCAAACGTTCCACATAAAATCACGTTTAATCTTTATCGCCATCAGACTGAGGAACACCGTGTTTCAAGGGGAAGCCTTCAAATTTAAAGTTGACTAATTATTCGGAAGTAACGGAACATCACACAAAACTGCGGGGGTTCGGAGACGGGTTGACTTTTCACGGTGCATTCCTCATACCTCAGAAGGTGAGCTTATCAGGGATGACGATCCGCCGGGTGCCGAGGGCTGTATCGCTATGCCGCTTTGTGAAATTCTCTCTCCTCCCGCGATCCAATATCCCAGCGTCTCACTGGCCAAGAAGCGCCCAATTAATGCAATTATATGGAACGCCGTGGGATTTTCAAAATTCTCTTTGGTCGACAAGGGCTGTGAGATTTACCAGGCCCAGACAGGGTGCACGGGTGATTTTCTGAGACACTCTGCATAACTGGGCCTCTTAATCTACGTAGTTCATGTCTTACAGCTTCAGGGGGAAACACGCAAGTCTAAACAAATCAAATCCCGCTCACGGTTGAGATCACTTTGACGCTACTGTCCAGACGGTGTGAGGCGTACGGGCTGAATGACACGAGGACTCCCCTACCTCAGGTCGTGGTCAACTCGTACCCGCTTCTGTCCTAGTGAGTCAAGAACCGCGGGGTTTGCACGGGCATCCGCGTCTGTGACCACGGGGATCGAAGCCAGACAATGAACAAGGAGGGGGCTCTCCTGCCTAGAGCCGGGGGTTTAATGTCACTCCGCTGGACGCCGGAGCCCCCAGACAGACGTCTTTCAGAGGGACAGGAGCGCTCAGCTCTGAGATGACATTTCACTCCTGAGCATTCACAGTCTCCCCCCCACCCCCACCCCCACCCCCACCCCCACCCCCAGCACCGCACCTCCATAAACAAAGCAAGTCGAACAGGCAGGAAAAAGCCTGCTCTTTGGCCCAATAACATATCAGCCAGGGAAAGTACAGATACAACACTGTACTGAGCTGCTTGAGCATTTAACCCTTGAGTGTTCAGTCTCTGCTGGCACTGATCAGCCCATTAGGTGGCACTGGCAGCCGCCCGTAATCTGATGGTGTCGTGCCAGGCTGCCCATGTCACCCTACACTGACGCAACGTTGGAGACAAAGAGAAACTTGTCGGTAAAGTTTGTGGGGGAGGGCAGGGTGACGCTTGCCTGGAGTGCCACATGGATGCTAGTCTTTGTGATCCACTTGCAAATGACCTTGACAGAAAGCAGAACACAAAAGGACTCCCCAGAACCACTTTCTTCCTGCTTCAACCCCCCCAGAACAGGTCCGTCCCCAAAATCATCTATTTTTTCCCTCAGTGAGACAAATGACCACCTTGACCCATCCTCACCTGCCTCGTTTTTTTTCCAAAGTCTGTTCCTCAGCCTTTCAATCCTGGCCCCACCTCCAGTGGACCCATGACACAGTGGAAATCCTACTCCATGCATTGCTACAGCTGGCAGGTCACAGGGTGCAGGTGCATTGTGGGTATAAAAAAAAAGGAAAATATAAAGTTTTTATCCCTCTTTACCGCGACAGATGTTTTGTTCGCGGGTGAGCTTCAGCAGGACAGCTCCGCGGAACCAGAATAAAGACAGAAGCAAACGTCACAGTCACACCAGCCCATCCTGCTCGCGCCGCCCGCATGCTGCGATCGGCTGGACTCTCCATTGAACACCTCCGGCTCGCAAGACTCTTTCAAAGGTTTCTGCAGGCGTCACCTTGAATTAACAAAACAGAGCATTTGGAGAGGGGTAATAATAAGAAAAGTTAAGCCTGTTAAAGTGATACGTGGCTGTCTTATCCGATGGCATTCAAGCATAGAGCATAATCGGAGAGGTTTGAAAAGCACTGGACTGCAGGTCTTGACGTGGAGCCACTCAATTTCACTGCGCCCTCTCAGGACACAGCGACTCTGGACCTGAATGAATGGCATAGAGTATGAAACAGCAGCTGCGTATGACTCCATGCCTCTCAGATCCTCACTGCTCTAAATGTGGCCCCTTAGTGAGTCTCCGGGTCACATGACTCCCATTGGCCCTGCGGCACATTAGTAGTAGTTAAGTAAACAGTTGCCTTAATTGGATGATTTGATAGCCTGCTAGCATTTGATGACATCCTTGTGGGATTGGCATCAGAGTGACAGAGGCTGTGAGATTAAGACGGGCACCAGAGACCCCCCCTGCGGAAGTGCCACCCTGTGGAGTTCGGCTAAGGACCCCTCAAGTGCTCTTCAGTTTTCCTGGAACCCTTCAAGACTGCTATGCAGAAATGGACCCCAAGCCCAAAAGAGAGGAATCCCAAATGAAGGAGTTTGGCAGATTCCATCCATGAGAAAACTCCAAAGTGACCGTAGCCAGTCAGACAGTGAATTCATCATGAACCATAAGGTAACCAGGACCACCGAGATCATGTCAGGAATTTATGACAGGAAATAGGCTATAGTAAGCTCATCGTTATCAGCAGTGGTTTGTGTTCCCCTAATAAGCCATTAAAGTGAAAGACAGATAGCAGGCAGCCCCCCCCACCTTCACACCCCCCCGTCTTCAGCCATACTGTAACCCAGCAACGCTGATCACTGGTAAATGTCGCATTGTCTAATTACAGTGATATGAGAACATATGTGTGATCAGCATCAGTGACTACAGCTCCCAGGACCAAACCAAGTGATAGATTCAAAGCTGCAGTGGGCGTTAATTATGCCAAATCCAGGCAGTGGGGAAACGCAGAGGAAATGGGTTTGGGCTGGATTCGGTTCTGTAATTCAGAGCCCAGACATCTGCAGCATGGCCATGAACCAAGGCCCCCGATGTGGTGAAATGGGCACGACAGTGCAAAATGGCAGCTGCTGTTGTTTAACCAGACCCATACCTGGATGTTTCTTCGCAAGAACCGCGATGGGATGGAACGATTAGCAAAACCAATACAGCTGCCAAGAGACGCTACAAGTCTCTAGGTGGACCTGAGATGGGTTCCGTGTACCACCTTTGCCAGCTTAGGAGGCAACTGCTGGAATCGTGTGAAGATGAATTCGTTCAGATCAACTCAAGTCTACGACAACATAGTGAGAAGGCTGGAACTCACTTATAAGCTTTGTTATACATACAGTATACAAATCCAAAATGCTCACAATTCTATGAATATGAAATCAGAAACCGGCGCAATCAAAAGCCCAGTCAGGAGGCGGGCTTGGGTATGATGTAGATCTCTGAGGAGCAAGCAGAGAGATGGGGCACTCGAGCTTACAGATACAAACACAACAGCTTAGTTTGGAGGGAACATGGATCTCCAGAGAGAGTTTTTCAGTTTGAAAATGTAAAAAAAAAAAATAGATAAAGCTTTGGGACGTGGGATTTCTTTATTATTTAATGTCAAAACAAAATAGAAGGGACAGGAAGTACCAAACAAAACAACGAAAGGAATAAAAAGTTCCAAACAACAAAACGATAGAGACAGGCTAGTCCCAAATGACAGAACGAAAAGGACAGGAAGTTTCTAACAACATAAAAAGAGGGACAGGAGGCCCCGAATGATATAAGGAGAGGGATAGGAAGTCCCAAACGATATAAGGAGAGCAACAGGAAATTCCAAGTGACAGAACAAGAGGGACAGGAAGTCCCAAACAACAGAACAACAGAGACAGGAAGTCACAAAAAAACTGAACAAGAGGGAAAGGAAGTCCAAAAACGACAAAGCGAGATGGACAGGAAATTCATAACAGCAGAACGAGAGGGACAGGAAGTCTCAAACGACAGAACGAGAGTGACTGGAACTCCCAAACGATAGAACAAGAGGGGCGGGAAGTCTTGAACAACAGAACACCCAGCAGGTAAACTGAAATCGGGGCATTCTGAGAGAAACCCCCCCCCCAGACAGCAAAGCAATGGTGACACTCATACATGGATGAAACAGCGTGGCAAGGCAGCGACATCACTGGCAGAAATGCCAGATGGGAGACGTCCGCTCTCGCTCTCTGTGGATCGGGCTTCGCTGAAGGCGGAACCGCGACAGACAGATCACTCACGTTCCCCCTGCATGCCGCACTCTGGGTGCTGCGCTCTCCGGCACAAATGAAGACCTGCGGATGCTTTTCCTGCCTCTGTGTTTCTCCGGGGGGAATAACAGCACATTTCCAGGCCCGTGGATTTCCTTAAAGGTACGTGACGGCATGGCATCCCTTGAACAGAAAACCCAACGCTGTCAGAATAAGATCAACAGCAAGGGCTTCTGTGTCCTGCCAGAGTGTAAACTCCCTTTTATTCAACCTCCAAACAGCAGGATCACATGCACCAGGCCAACAGGTCTACTCAACAAACAATTATTACTCCATTTGATTAAATATTAATAAATATCAGTAAAATATTAATCATGCTATTATATAATTTATAATACAAGAATTCTTTGTGTACTAAATGCGTAAAACATCATTTTGTGTCTGATCTTCCTGTCGAAGAGGAAATCCTTAGCTAGCAGACCATCAGGGAGTCAAAGAGCCCCCACCTCTATTAATGAGTGGCAGAGATAGGCAAGTTTTCTTGCAAAGGGGCCTTACGAGGCCCCCTACTGGATGCAATGATCTGGCAGGAGGTAGGAAATGAGGCAGAGCTCAGAGTTTAGCTGAGGCCTACATCCGCTAGATAGAGAGGCAACCTAGACCACTAGGTGGCACCATGGCATAATGCCCTCTATACCCCAGGGGTCCGTCTGCCTGGGGACGGGCACAGTTCTGCCAGTGCACAGCAGCAGCGTACACAGCGGCAGTCACTCTCAGAGAAGGGCACAGGGTTTATGAACTCAGACAGACGGATGGTGCTCCCACAGCGCAAGGGAAGCAGGCAGGCAGGCGTCACAAGGGGAGCGGGGAGAGGGCCGCTCAGGCATCACCGCGCTGGGTGTAAGCGCTTCAGAAAGCAATCTCAGCTTACCGCTGCCTGCTTTTCCCTCCCCATACAGGCGTGCCACAGTGATTTTCTGTCAAACTTCAGAGGAACGCAAAGCGAAAAGTAAAAATTTCTCTCGCAACTTTACAGTTCACAGTGAGCCATGATCCGAGGATTCGGTGCATCAACGGCTCCTCTGCATTCCAGTCGTATAACCAACTACACAAAAGGGGTCAAACCTCATGTTGGGGCCCCCTCCTGGCCACAAACAGGAGGGAGGGGGGTGGGCCTGAGTTTTTGAGTAGGGACCCGTAAACAAGAAACGGGCCCCCAGGAGTTGATCTTGGCACTTGGGGTCCAGCTTGGCGTCTGATAGCCTTAATGCAGGTACATGAAATCAGTGCTGTCACAGCATTTAGTTTGAAGTAATGAAAGATTTCCAATTATCTCGGCAGTCTACAGTAATTAAGCAGGAGTGCTGCCTACACCGTGAAGCGTCATTCACACACAGGCGATTCACACACGTTACAGAGACGCTGCTGCTGTCTGTCTCAGCTTTTTTGTCACCTGAAGCTCCTTTCCATTGGATGCTCAGAGTGGCGTGTCGTCCATCCCAAGGACCAGTGGACCTTAAACTCAGACGTCTGTGTCGTTGTGTGACTTTTCACAACATCATCGATATTTGCATGAAATGTTTACGTCGCGTGGTGTTTATGTGCTTATCATTATTATACTTACTGACTTGTGCTTTTTTTATTGTCTTATTGAAGCACCTTAATTTGTGTTTGTGTTTAATTTGTATTTACCGCTGGCCAGAAGGATATGCAGAATACGATTTTACTTGAATGGGCACAAATAATCTAGTAGTATGTTATTACTTATGCATTAATTAACCACAAAAAAAGTCTTAGTTACGTACAGATCTCATGTTTGTTCATCATTAATGAATCATGACACATCTTCCATCCCAAGCAGTTACTATATCTGTGAATTCTGTAAACATTTGTGAACGACTGAAGGAACAAGTAATAAATAACATGAGTTAAATACTGACCTCATGTTTGCTCATCGATAATGAATCTTGATGCACCTCTTATGTCATGTAGCGACTATATGTTTTGATTTGTTTTTGATTTGTGCTTCAGCAGTAACCACATTATTACTGTGTTATTTATACCCTGCCAGTTAAGGCGTTACCAAGTGCCAGATTTTCACTGGATAGAGTAACCAACTGTTTACCGAACACTTAATAAACTCTTGAACCAGGAATCTTTTGTAACCATATCGCACATCTGGAGTTGCGACCACTTCCTAGAACTTCCTGAACCTGGAATCTGCCGTTTGGTTCTTGGTAGTTCCTGTCCCTCAGGCTCTGAACACGCAGTATGCGTGTACTGTGTCATCCCCAAGCCCCTGCTGGATCAGTGGCTGTGTCTCTGCTCCTATGGAACACGGAAAACATCAGATTCACCTCTTTCATTGCACCCAGATTTTCCTTCTCTGTCATTTTCTTACACTCGTCATTTTACCGTCATGAAATCAGTGAAAATACCGGCATCCATCGTCAGTGAAAACTGTCTACAAACAACTGCGATCGAATCAATGCATCGACCGCGCTCCCCTGGGTGATGCAGGGCTGCTCCCTGAAGATTACCCTGCAGATTTCAAACTTTTAAGCTCAGAAGCGATTTAGCTGTTTTCCTTCTACGGGATTTTATTTTCCTACCCAAATTGACCATTTTCAGTCTCGTTATTTTGCTTTTTGGGATGAAAACAAATGTGACCAATTTTCTCTTTCTTGTCTGACGAGGCAGTGAGGGACATGTTCGCGGTTTAATTAGATTTCTGTTTTTATCATTTAATTTTCTTTTAGATAAATACGCAGTGGGGGGGGGTTGCCCATGTGTGACGCACTTGTAACCATAACGTTATAGGCTCAAGTCCTGAGGGGATCCATCAGCAAGCTTCCATAACAGCAGTTTCCTGGCAGGTAGCACAGATGTACACCTTTGAGTCTGGAGACAGTTCTGTGTGTGTGTTATCCGAGACCTTCATTCACTCCCTCTCTCTTTCTCTATCACGCCTTCCTTGTCTGGTTGTTTGACAGACTAACACACCCTGGCCTGCAGTCGTCCTGAGGAGGGAATAGCGAGTGCTGGTCACTCTCACTCATGCCACCCTTCCTGTCACTGGGTGCTGACTGACTGCGCTTGCTGGCTAATTCACTCCTTGGCTGATTCTCCCTGTTTCAGCAAAAGCCCAGGAACTGCCCCCCCCCCCCCCCCCCCCCAGCTGACTTTCTCATCCAGCAAAAATCAACGAGTCGCTTTCATATTTTTCTACTGAAACAATCCAAGAAGCTAAGCGTGTGCATTTCTCTGCTTCAAACACTCTTTCTTTGTCCCATGTTTTACTTCTACCTTGTCTTGCGTCTGAAGGCAGGACTTCTGGGCTGTTCCTGTCCACGTCAAAACAGCAGAAAGTGCAGCCACAGCAGCGTCTCCTGTTTTTTTTTCCAGTTTTTCACAGCCTATATTTACCACACAAATAGAAGCACCTTGTTCATGGGTACAACAGCCGTGCCACAACTAGGATTTCAATTTGAAACTTTGTGATCATAACCACTATGCCCCCTGGTGAATTGAGAGGGGGTAAGCAGTGTTCGTTCAGCATGGCTGCCTCGCTCCCGCCCTACACTCCATTAATTCTGCATCCTGCTGAAGGTTAATTCCATTACATTGTCCACGTTTTCCAGTAAAAGAAGATGGACAAGCTCAATGTAATTACCTCTAGGAATGATGGAGGAGTCTCAGGCTAGCAGGGGCAGGAGGCAGTGAGCGAAGCCAGAGTGAAGATGCCAAGCGCCGACTTGCCAGAGGACACCCAGAAACTGCAGTGATGCCCGGATCAGATCACGCACGCAGTGAAGAAGAGCGTCCGTGTGACGCGACACCTATCAACACCATCTTCGGAGGACAACTGGGGGCCCAGAAGAGGTGGGGGGGGGTTTCAATTGAAGTAATTTTGTCCCAAACTCAGCAATTATTCACAGCAGGATTTTACGGCCCTTGAAATCGAAATGGATTTGGGCCACTAGGGGGCGACACACTGTGGCTCACGGTTTCCTGAGCTGTGTGTGCCCTTCATTCGGCCCGTACAGGCATGATTATAAAGAGCCCGTCCGTTTTTCAACCAAAAATAAAAGCACTTTATTTCTCATTACTGCGGAATTACTGCGATTAACACAATGATCCAAATGTAGCCCGTCTTTATGAACACATATTTTTGCGTGACGTTCACTTCTTTTGGTCTTTGGCTTAATGCTCATTATGGTAAATAAATCATGCAGCGATGGGCCCCATTAGAAACACATAATCATAGGAAGGTGTTAAACGGCACCCGGCAAGGACGCCTTTGAATATGGCTCCGGTAACGATTCACCAGATGGAAAGCTAGTTTGTCAACCGGATGCTGTTTTCCTGGTTTATAGCACGGCTCCGTCAGCGCGAAGATGAAACTCTCGCTGATGGGGGAAACAAAATTCCCGACGTGTAGAGAATGGTGATGGGTCTTGCGTAAGACAAAGACACTCTCTGTAAGCGAAGCAGCCTCACGCGCAGTTGGACTTCCGGACCTTTCCCGCCCTTATCCCCCTCAGAAGCTGGTTTTCAGTCACCTTAAGGAATCTCGAAAGGCCGATGATTAATGTTCTGTCGGAGTGAATTAGTTCTGAAGTGATCCGATCTGGCTTGGATCCGGGCCCGAAGAGCTCATCAGGATTCATTGGGGGGGGGGGGCACACTTCACCGGGCCAGACGGCAGTTGGAGCCGCTGTTGACCCCCCCACCCAAACGCTTCCTGGACCTGCCACTCTTAGAGACGCTTTCATAAGTATACATCCTATACCGTTTATCCTACTAGTACTGTTGCATGTGCAGACCAGCCAAACAACCCATGCACTAGATTTTTCAGACCTTGCAAAAATGAAACTTTTCTGGTTACTGAGCCAAAGATGTGTGGTGTATCCATTTAAAGTGATAGCGTGCATTTACACTAACAAAAATTATGCATTAGCAATATTATGATTTTCTGTGATCCAAATCATTTTCAGTATTGTTTTTCGGCTTACGCACCCTCTGCAAGTTCCTGCGATCTGGTCTCCAGAAGTATTCCCATTTAACTGTTCATGGCCAGCTCGCCAATTAGCTGAACCGCCAGTGTGAAATGTATGAATGTGAAGGGATCGCTGCATTTGCTGAAGCTTAAAATGCGTATGTTTCTCTTCGTTTGTTTATGTGTGTTCGTTCCTCTGACAGAGCTCGTCCACATACCTGTCAAGATGACTCAGTGCCAGAGTATCGTCTAAACCTGCACAAGGTCAACAACACAAGCACTAAAGCACGCCGTAGCCAATGTAAAACATTCAAAAAACATGAACACGATGGAGTGAGACCTCCAATACTTAAACAAATATTTTAACATATCATTACAGAGATATCGTTGTGATTATTACACCCACTAAGCTTCTGCTACATGACCTACTGGTCAGCTGTAGTGGGGAACATGGTTTGCAAATTGCTCACAGTGCTGAGAAAAATTGTAAGGAACGTCGGCGCTGCTAACATTGCTAATAATTGCTATGACTTGTGGCAGCTAGCGTGACGTCCACGCTACAACATCACATGGCCCACACCACCCTACATATTGTGTACCCCCCCCATACTTCGTACCACCTGCATGCAAAACACCTCCCAAGCGACCTTTCCGCTTCCCATCTGTCCCTGTTTCGACTGCTAGCGTTCATCTGGACAGACTAATCTCTCTCTCTCTCTCTTCCTGCCTCATTAATCCATCAGCAGAGCATGCGGGCGTCGTCACGCTGGCTTTTTCTTGCCGTCGTCTTTGTTTCTCATCCCAGGCAAACGCTCGTATGAGAGGCACTGCCGTCACCCACCAACCTCCACTATATACTTCACGGCTCGGAACCGCCAGACAAGATGGCCGCCAGGGAGCAAAACACAGATAAAAGGGGCTTTTTCCACATTCTTCTCTACAGCTCATATGCTTGTATGTCTGTCAGGGGCTGAATTAATGTAGCAGATTAATCACATTTAAGTCCCCGGGAAACTAGTGTGCGCAAAGTCCTACTATTTTCAGGAGAAAAACGATACTGACAAATGATGTATGTACTGACTTACACAGAAAACATGGGCCCAGCTTACGGTCGAGCAGCCGCCAGCCCAGTGACGTGCTGGAACATCTCCGCTACCACGGAAACCTGGAGGTTTTAGCACCAGAACCATTTTATACGTCCGATGCCTCAGTAATGAAATATCCCCTCAGCTCAGCGTGGCAAGCAGCGAGTTTATGGAGGAAAGGTTACCGCGTACAAATCACTCAGAGCCAGGAAGCCGCTCACTGCGGGAAAGAGAAACTCGCCCGGGCCGTAAATACGTCTGCTGCCCAGAGCCGTAAACGCCGGGAAGCTTCGCGGTGTGGGAACGGGAGACTATGGGGGAATGTGCTCTCGCGGCTATAAAAGAGAGAAACGGAGGAAGGAGGCCTCGCCGGTCAGAACCGGCTGATGAACCTCATTTCAAACATAACATAAATCAGAAATCGTTTGTTGTATAAGATTGAATTTATATATATATATATATATAAGATTAGGTTTATATATATAAAGGGTTTCCTACACTTTCATTTTATTTTCCCTCTCAGCCCACATAGACAAGACCATATTTATATCAGTTATACATCATTTTGGATGTACAAATAAAGCTCTTTAAAGAGCCCTTTTATGCCCGTTTAAAACCAAGCCCCCCACCCACATCAGTGAAGGTATCCCCCCCCCCCCAGTTGGGGAGGGGGGGGGGGGCTCAGCAAACCAAACGGACTGAAATAAGAAGTCAGCTCCTGTGCATGTGACACAAAGCTGGCCAGGGTTGTTGTGTTTACTAGTCAGGATTAACAAGATGGTAAACAGTTACTACTGAGGGAGAGTGGGGGGGGGGGCTGGCCCCCTCTTTGTCCACCGGGTCGGGGGTGGGGGGGGGGGCAGGACAACCCACACCAGCCGTGGCACACGCTCCGCACCGAGGGAGGGCCACTTGGGCTCCGACTCATAAAAACGGTGACTAAATCCTGACAAAGCGTTCCATATGGAGGCCCCGCCATTCCAACAGCAAACAGACAGCTGGTCGGCGCTACCTGCGAGGCTAACTGGCAGAGCCACACGCACACACGCACACACACACGCACACACATGCACAGATGTTTGTACCTTGGCATCGTGTTGTTCAAACACCCTCCAACAAACTGGAAAAACCCAAAAAGTCTCCCCCTGGTGGCAAGATATTAGAAGTGTCAAACCAGAGAAGGGGGCCCAGGTCTGAAGGATACTGGGGAGACGAAGGTCTAGGAGGCAGCAAATCAGGTGACGAGCGAGACCCACTTTCCATTTAAAAAGCAAATCGGGTCTCCTATCCTGTGAGCTGAAGAACATCTCAGGCTGCAGGTGCTGACTGCTCAGAGGCCCCGGCTGCGTGCTGCGGTTCTGCAAGGTGCTGTGCGTCCATGTCTCTCTGGTGCTTTAATAAACACGCTTCTGCATTTTCTAAAATCTCAACACTAATGAACCGTGGTGGTAATGGGGCTCTGAGGGACATAAGAGCTTCATTTTATAGGTCAATGTTCAGAGGAGGCCCAAGCGTGGAGCCAAACTTCTCGCCGTGACGTCCACTTATCTGCTCCTCGCTCACAAAACATTCATCTAAAGTGTTTCTTTTTTACCCCCGTTGTTTGAGAAACTCAAGTTTCCAGCAGAGACCTCGTTTCCGAGAATAAGCGGCGTGTTTAAATGTAGGCGTGATGTTCCGTGGCATCTGCACGCTACAGTGGCAGCAAACAGTTCACATTACTAAAGCGACACATGGCGTCAGTGCTATTCAACCCATTAGGCGACATAGGCAGCCATTTAGGGCGCCCTCTACTGGCAAGTACATTTCACTTCATTGACTAGTACTGGGCAGTGTGATTAGAGACAGTCCCACATATTAAAAAGCTGACCCCTTAATTACGGTCTGCCTAACAAACATCCTTGCTTTGCCCACATTATACCAGCCAATCACTCTCCCCCATTCGTCACCCACGCCCAGTATCAGAACAAGTACCTCTCTGCTCTCCCTCCACTGTTTTTACATTCCCCTCATCTTTGTCTTCCTTGTGTTTTCTTGTACTTGTATTATGTGTCTCTCTCTCTCCCTCTTGCTCCGCCTCCCTCCCTCCATCTCTCATTCTCCCTTCCTCCTAATGAACTTCTACGTTTTCCAAATTGAAACAGATCAAGGGAGAAACTTTGGTTTGAACACGGGTGGGGGGGGGGGGTGGTTGAGGTCTCCACCCATTTAGGGGGAGACTTGATTATTGGGGGGGGGGGGGGTGTATTAGCTGGTTTTGATTATGACAACCGTCCCCCCCCGTAATTTACGCCCGTGCCACAGACGCACCCGTTCCTGCTTGCATGCCACTTAGCTCTCCCTTTGCCCCTCCCACCGGAGCCCCGCCGAGAAGCTGCTTATTCATTAAGGCGGCGAGCCGCTAATTAAGCTCACGTTGGCAGTTCTCCGTGCTCCTGGAAATTGACCATCCCTCAGTCCCGGGACGGCGCCGTGCTTTTTAACATGCACGCAATGCGCTGCCCTGTTTCTCCTGATACTCCCGCTTCCAGTTGGGTTAAAAATACAGCCTCCTGCCAGCGTCAACCTTCTCCCCAGGGTTCAACAGAGCAGGAGCACCGGCGGCGGTCATCCCCGGGTCAGCGATGCACACGGATCTACGCCGGGGAAAGACACAGTCGCACCACAACTTTTTGATTTATTGCAGATGAATTTCTATACAGGCAGTTCTCGACTTTCGTAAAACCGATTTACGTAATCTGAATTTACGCAAAAGAACAAAACATCTGGGAAACAGTTTATGGAAGCGCTGCGGCAAAAATATATTTCTGAAAAAATCAGTAGCTTATTATAATCAGCACTATAATGCCTTATGACTATCAGATAGTACTGTAATGCTTTATTAATTCTTATACCGACCATTATAATGCATTATAGATGCTTTGTAATACATTATGATGTTACCCATAATGCATTATAAATAACAGCTTAATATAGAAAGCATTACCAATGTATTTATGAAATATGAAAATATATTTAAAGTTTTCATTAATCTTTTCATTCATTTAATATGTTCTTTGGTATATTTTTGACTTGCATGTTTTTTTACCATAATGTCTCTTAAATCATATGGGAATTATTATTATTATTATTATTATTATTATTATTATTATTATTGTTATTAGCAGTAGTATTTATTAGTATTAGTATTCGTAAAATCTGACTTATTCAAAGGTTTGTGGTACAGATTACTTACGTCCGTCGAGATCTGTCTGTGTGTTCCACAGAGAAACGGGGTGATCTCCATGGAAAGCTACGCATTTTTACATTATGTAACTCTTCCCAATTCCCCCCTAAGTCTACACCCCTTCTGACCAGACAGAGTTCACTGTTTTGGAGACAGCAGATGCCTATTTACACGGGACAGGGAGACTTTTCCATAGCAAACAGCGCAGAAAGAAATCGCAGATGGTCGATCTACCGTCTCACCGCATACCTGTCATTCTAATCTCACTCGTCAGTAATGATCTGTCATCCTCGTCTGATCGTCACTAAATTAACCTTTTTGAACCGAAAAGTTCCTCATTACCTAACAGCAACATATTTGTCTGGTTAAAGAGCACGTTCCGTTCTGTCACAAATACAGACACAATTCTTAAAGCCACTACATGCAGCAAAAATATTACCATTATTATTCCCGCGATTATTACCGGTACCGCCGACTTGACAGGTGACACAAATCTGAAAATGGGACCCGAGCGCGAGGGACGCACTTTTCCGCGGAGCGTGACTGAGAATGTTCCAGAGAATGAAAAGCTATTATAATAGTGGCAATAATGATCTCCAAACGTTATTCACAAAACACCACTTGAGGTTATTTTAGCGTTCTTGTTTGCAAACTCTTAAAGAAGGAGAACAATGAGTTCGATGCAGAAGCGGCAAGCATAAAAATTAAGGGGGC
Source organism: Brienomyrus brachyistius (assembly GCF_023856365.1). Classification (NCBI taxonomy): domain Eukaryota; kingdom Metazoa; phylum Chordata; class Actinopteri; order Osteoglossiformes; family Mormyridae; genus Brienomyrus; species Brienomyrus brachyistius. The sequence goes on from NC_064549.1 coordinate 2,055,199, forward strand.
GGGTTCATTTACAACTATTCAGATGACCCCCCCCCCCCCCACTCTCCCTCCCCCAGGCTGGGTGACACAGATTCCTGCGTCATCGTAGAAAGAAGCCACTGGGTGTCCTGTTCTAGAAGGCGACTATGACACTCCTGAAGTAGCACTTGTAAGGACATGTGAAATGTGTATTTATCTCCAGGTTAGCCTGCTGCTGTGCACCTGACAGCACTGCTAAGTGGAGGGGGCGGGGGTCCAACGGAGCTTCTGGAAGACCCCGTTCATCGTCCCGTCATGGTCCAGGGAATCTCTCATCCATCAGTGTCGCCCAATTAGGACACAGAGTAAGTGCTGCTGTTTAACCCCGGAAACCGCGCCTGCCCTGCCCCCACTAACTGCCCCAAACCCACCCCCCCCAACCCTGCCCCACCCCCAGCCATCTGCCGTGACACCCAATTCATCGGCCTACTCTGCTGCTGATACCATACCTCTGCACTGTATCCATCTCCTGGAGCTGAGAAGATCCATGGCCTTCACCCAAAGAGGGTTAGTACAGGGAGACCACGGTGTTAGGATCCGTTGAACACGGGTAAGGCGAACGAGCAGGTAAGCAGGCAGGAGGCAGGAGGCAGGAGGCAGGAGGCAGGAGGCAGGCAAAGTCGGGCAAACGGGGATTTATTGGGGAGAGGGGGAGCAGGAAACATCTCACACAGACTAACATCAATGACAGACAAGGAACCAGGGCAAGACACGGACTGAAATACACAAGACGGAGCAAAATAATTAGACACAGCTGGGTACGATCAGGGAAGCACACGTGGATAATCAGGGGGGCGTGGCACACACGAGGATCGTACGAGCTGGGCGTGACACACGGATGGTTCATGGGAGTTTCTTACAAAAAAAAAGTTCTATGGACAGAACAAAAAATGATTGGTTCAGAAAGACAACCAATCAGATTGTAGAGGACCCACCTCCTCTACAGTCTGATTGGTTATCTTTCTGAACCGTAAAGCTAGACAACAATGAAGGAGAGGATGCGTCCTCAGTGTCCTGAGGTCTTGTCCATTCAGCATCCCGATGACTTTGTTTAGCATTCACAGGTTTCGTTTGCATGTTGCTGTGTTTCCCAATTTCAGTCTCCTGGGTCATTTTCTCTCTACGGGCGATTAGGTTTCTGCATCTAGGTCATGGCAGTCATCGAGTGCCCAGAGATCTGGCTCTTCCCCATTCTGCCTTTCATATTGCGACTGTCTCTCTTCCTACAGAATACTGTAAACAGCGATGCCTCATGGCCATGTGATTAAACGCCGAGCCAAGCTAAATATACAAATATTAGCTCGGGTGAGAGAAATGTTTGGCCTGAGGCCAGCAGTATTGATTTTGATGAATTCCGCGGGCACAGAATGCAGGTCGCCCTCGGACTCCCCAACACACTATATCAACAAGCTAGAAAAGCCGCCGTCAGAAGGACACTTATGGCTGTATGAAACCCCCCCCCCCCCAACCCTTTAATAGCTCATTATTACCACCACAGTCATTTTCCTTAGATCTAAACATGTAACTTTACCCATAATTCTGTACCACTTTTTAAATTTTTTGTTTTTCATGGTCATTTTGTTTCATCACTGCATCTTTCTATAAAACATACTTTCTTGAAGCACTTTTCCATCATGGACTGGACATTCCATCATGGTCTCTGTCCAGCATCGGACCATCATGCCATGAAGCCCGTCATTCTGTGGCAAATGAATTTATGGATCCATAAAGCCACTTTCGTCTGTGAAACGTGAGAGCGGCCACTACCCATGACAGCTTCTCTCCTTCCCTGTGACACAGAGAAAACAAACAGGCCCGTGCTGGGCGAAAAGTGACACGGTGTCAGTTATTCCAGGACAGAGAAATTGTGCCTGGGGTTTGAAATAAGCAACATAAAAGGAATGTTCTGGGCCTTCCTTCAAACTAAAATATAATCAAGCGGCATAACATAAGAGGATTCTGGGTAAGGGAACAGACAGAGTGACTCATTTCACCAGGAGTTTTCTTTTGTTTGTTTGTCTGTCACATGTTGATGAACTTTCCCCTCAGCCGTAAGACGCCGTATCATTAATTCTCTGGCATCACGCTCCACCCTCGCACCCCCCGTCAGAGATCATCTTCAGGAGACGAGCTTGTTATTTCATTCCAAACGAGCACCTCGCCGATGCTGACAAACGTGCCGTCAACAGGCGCCAGCGGATGGAGACAGAATATGACTGTACGCTCCTTTGGCATTTCCTCCTCATTGTCACTCTGTCGGCATATTACTGTTCATCACTCTGCTTTATATCCCATTAGACAAACGTCTTCACCGGGTTGGGGCACGATCCTTCACATGGCGTCTTACCTTAGGTATTCCACCTTCATGCATTGGTAAGGCTTTTGCTACTGATATTCTCATTCAAGGCACCAACAGACACCTACACCATCTCTGACCTCCAGGGTCTTAAGGACAGACCACGCACATGGGTCTAGTTCTCTTGAGAAGCGTGACTTCATGATGGTTTCTGTTGGAAGAATCTTGTACTTTCTCACCAGTTGCTCCAACTGCAGCCTCTCTTCAATTTATAGCAGGACTAGGGGGTTAGTGGAGAAAACAGCAAGGTTAAAGATCTTCTCTAGTGAAGGTCTTTTGTGGGGCAGGTCTTCCGTACTGAAGGATTTCCATAGTCACGGCTTCCTGCACTGTAGGTCTTCTGTAATGAATGTCTTCTGTAATGAAGTTCTTCAGTACCAACAGTTTTACATAGTCAAGGTCTTATGTACTGAAGGTCTTCTGCTACATTGACTGATAACAAAGCACAGATCGGTGCTTTATATACAAGAAGCATTATTTCGGCGTGAATGCCGCGTTCCTCAATTGTTGGCTGTCCATGTAGCTTCCTATGGAGCAATTCCAATGTGCCGAGAAAAGCCGTCAGGGGAAAAAAACCATAAAAAAATATATAAAAACTTATACAAGCTTAAAATCCTGGTCTTTGTTTTTGATGCACTCAGTAATCTCTGATTGAAATGCTGGAGTAGACAGCCTAATGTTTACTTGGCAAAAAAATCAATTACAACACTGAACACGCAGCAGCCCAAGCACATTGATATATAAATTCTTGTATGGCTGAAATAAAAATCTCTTCTTTAGTTTCTTTCACCTTGAGGCAATTTCTTAAAGGTCATTTCAGCAAGCTGACTTGATCTATATAGTTTATCTGTTATTTGGGCCTGCAATGATTTTGCTGAAGTATAAACAACCATCATTTAAGAATCTGGTTTTAAGTGCAACCCTCTGTATGCGACATTAAAACATGAAACAAACAGACACATCCTTGAAGTAAAGAACTGAGCGTACCGCTGTGCTCCCCTTAAATTTGCTTGCAAACAATCCACACACTTTGAAGGGATTTACATGGATGGAAAATTAGACTGTTTTCTGAAATTCTACGGAGATTTACTGGAAAAGCCTTACATCCATTTGGGTCTAATTGAGAAACGACAATTCAGAGGCAATTTGACGTCAGCTCTGTGGTAGATCGGATGGAGTTCAACAAAACAAGGAAAGAGGCCTGGATTGGCTGAGTTACCTAGGAGAGCAGTTTCTTGAAAAGTGAGACTTCTCGATTTATTTCGGGAGGGTGTCTGTGGATGGCCCCCACCCTAGCAGACCCTCAGCTGTAAGTTCACGAAGCTCATGAGTTGGGGAGAAGCCCTACCATCCATTCACTGCATTGTGACACCCACAGACAATTCTGAGAAGAACCTATGCACCCATCCAGGCTAATGTGATGAACCTCTAAACTTTTTAAAAACTCTTCTTACTTTGCCACAGAAGCTTAAGTCTCAGAAAGTTAGGGTGGAATGATAGCATCAGAGCTATCGTGTCAAATAGGGCTGAACGGGTGCCGGAACATTCTGGAAGAATCTCCTCTCCTCGTCGTTCAGCTTCCTCAGCATCTCTCACCCTGTATGTCCACCTGTCAGTAGAGATCCCCTCGTATTGACAATCCCGTCAGTCTCTTTGTCGAGTGAAATGGAAACACAAAGCAGGAAACTAGTTGCAAGTCCTGCCATCTCCTTCGGACTTACCTTGAACTATCCTCCCTTTCGGTACGCCTTAAACTGCAAGAACTGCGGCTGGAGCTGCTTCCAGAGGCTGAAAGCCCTCGCGGCCACTAACGGCATGCAGGCGATCACTCAATATGTGAAAGGAGCTCATATGCAAGGGAACAATAATGTGAGAGGCAGCAGATTAGGGGAGCACATCGTTCCGGGTTTGGTACGTGGAGATCCAAATGAAATAAGCGGCGCAACATCCCTTACGGGGCCCTAAGTGAAGCACTCATTAGCAACAATGAAGGAACTGTCAAGCTGATGAGGAAGATGAAGAAGACTCCTCATCAATACCCCAAGCGTTCATTCGTGGTTTTCATCAGCATTTACAAGGTTTGGGTCTGGGGGGGATGACCTGATCTCTGCCACAGCCAGAAAAGGTAGAGCGGTACATAGCAGCTTTTTCCCCTCTTACACCCAGTAAATAGCCTGGGGGACGTGCCTCCCTCCCCCATCACAACTGCCTGACGACGGCCTGTAATCCTGAGCGAGTAGCATCACACCCTCCATGCTGGATCGTTCAGAAGGTCTCAGAACACTTTATTGCCCGTATGTGCAAACATTCTAGAAACTGGTCGTGGTTCAGTGTCAAAAAATAAATATAGGCCAATATTACAGGAAACATAAGAGAATCACTCTGCACTACATCCATTCATCCATTTTCTGAAACCACTTGTCTCATTCAGGGTCACAGGAGGTCCGGAGCCCATCTCGGGGACTATGGCCAAAAGGCAGGGAACGACCCAGGATGGGGGTGCCGACCCATCGCAGCTCTACAGTACAATGTACGCAAAACGGAAGAACACAACAGGAATGAAAACGCAGTGTAAATCTGCAGTACAGATTTCACAGATGCAGACCAGACCAGTAACCTGAGGCAGTGCACGCGCAGAAACAGTCGTTCATTGTTGTGCAAATGTATCGATACCGTGCAAAGAGACAATGGAGAGAAATGTCCATACATGGGAAGAGGGGAATCGTCCCTGGGTACAGTAGTTCGCTCCTCTGGATTATTGAGATCTTGAGCATCTGCCGCAGCAAATAATGAGGGAGCGAGGGAGGGGCTTACAGGGTGAGGGGGTGCTTTACATCAACCAGGGTCGCTGCTGCATTACAGGCCATGAGACTCACACTGAAGAGGTTTGCTTTTTATCTGCTTTACTCCCACCCTCCGCTCTCACCTTCCGCCACCCTGTCTGCATCCCAAAATAAACACCACATGACTGTCCGGCCTCAGCGTCACTTCCAACACGTTCCTCTCCCATGACTTTGCCCTACTGTCCTTCTTTTCTGGTGAAGGGCATGAAGGTACCAGCGGGTCCTCCTCAGGAGACTCGGGTGTCCTGTGAGATGCCAGATGAAAGGGAAAAAAGCCTGCAGAGAAAACCACAGAATAGTATGACCACCTCCGCCCGAGGAGGCTACATGCACGCATCACCGAAGGATGAGTTTGAGTTCAGAAACCATGACTTACTTCTGGAATCGATGGGTATATATATCAAATAAAACAGATAAATAAGCGATGCGTATCCGTCTTTACGTGGAACGAGTCATTCAAGCGAGCTGTTTACTCACATAAGAGCCTTGCAGCGTGTTTCTCTGGATCCATCGTGACCACGTCAGAGAAACATTGAAACGAAACCACTCCGGGAAGCGCGTTTGAGCGAAATTCATAGTGACATGTTGTCTCCTCCTTTGCCACATGGATAGGGGCTGATTTAATGTTTCACTGTGAGATGGGAGACTCTCCAGTCTATTACTATGATGAGGGCTTCAGAGGCAGACAAATTAACTAGCTTTGTCTGGGGGGGCAGGGGGATCTCCAACGTGGCACGTGGATCAAGCTCATGAAACTCACCTGAAATCGACTCGCAGTCAAACCTGCATGCTTCTGCATGCGAGGCGGAGCTGCAGCTGTCAGCCGCAATGAGCGGGCGGCAGGAGAGTCACTGCGGGTAACGGCATTCGCGGGAAACCGTGACGGGAACCAGAGTCACAGAACGCTTCCTCTAATTCGCCGGTGTGGCTAAACCACTTTGTACCAGGAGGGTAAGTGCAGCGATTCCTCTTCGGAATGAGCTGGTTAAGAGTCTCGGAGAGCGGACGGCATCTCGGGGAACACTCCCGGGTGTCCAGAACGGCTACACGGAAAAATAAAAACCGTATGCTAACAGCTTCAAAGTGGGGCTCCCGTCTCCCTAGATCAGGACGTCGATGCAGCTTCTCTGCCTCATTCTACACAGTATTCCGGACAGGAGTGGCATTAGATCATAGACCGTCACTAACGTCTCAGGGTAACGTCTGTAGAACAGCACGATGGTCTGGATCCAACTCACACCGCGACAGGCGGCATGCTCCAGTCAACAAGCCATCAAGTTAAGTGTTAATATTTTCATTGCGCTCGGCAGACACAAAATGAATTAAATTTACATTTTGTTCATTTAGTCTGTTCCCAGAATGATTTTGTCTCAGGATCCAGAGGTAATCAAAAGACACAGACTAGTTGATATCATTACTAAGATGCAGACTTATGCATTCTACAAGAGGCCTACCTGGGCTAAGTTGGAGAAAATGTTCAGCGGAGAATTGAATGTATCTAATTTCCTAGAGAAATGCATTAAGACAAGGAAGAGCGTGTGACAGGCTTACTATCAGAATCAGGAGGGTTAGCCATTACCGGCTTGACTGAACTGGAAAATACCCTTTCTATATACAATCAGAGACATAATCAATTCATATTAGCCAGGGAGTAAGATTGTTCCCACCACACCTGACAATATTTTCAGTGTGTTTTAAAATTCTGCAGATGTTAGCACGAAGTCTCATTTAAGTTACCACTCAGCTACTATATTCTATATAACTTCTATTTTTTGTCCACATTTTAGGTTTTATTCTGTATAATGTTGGTAAAAAAATATGAACAAGAAAACTACAGGGCAGCTGATATCGGTATCGTTATTTTGAATGTAATGAAAATGGAGGAAACGCGAGACGGGATTAAATGTTGAAATGTCACGGCTTATAGCAGGAGAAGACGGTTAGATTTTGACTGGAGAAACCGGTTTCAGGTCAGTCGGTCCTTTTAATTCTTTCCATCAGGAATGTTCTTCGTCAGTCTTCTTCTCTGATAAGGGCCCTGAAACTTTTGTGACTGTGTCACATTTGAACATGGTACTGAAACCATAAAACAGAGGCGGGACTGTAGCTTAGCTATCCATCCATCCATCCATCCATCCATCTTCCAAACCGATTATCCTACTGGGTCGCGGGGGGTCCGGAGCTGATCCCGGAAGCAATGGGCACGAGGCAGGGAACAACCCAGGATGGGGGACCAGCCCATCGCAGGGCACACTCACACACCATTCACGCACACATTCACACCTACGGGCAATTTAGCAACTCCAATTAGCCTCAGCATGTCTTGGGACTGTGGGGGGAAACCGGAGTACCCGGAGGAAACCCCACGATGACATGGGGAGAACATGCAAACTCCACACACACATGTAACCCAGGCGGAGACTCGAACCCGGGTCCCAGAGGTGTGAGGCAACAGTGTTAACCACTGCACCACCATGCCGCCCCTGTAGCTTAGCTATTTCCCACATATTAGATTTCACTCTCCTGGAAGGGTTAGGGTTAGGGTTAGTGCTGTTTGTTTTCACTCTCCTGGAAGGCTGTTTAGTTCTGCTGTGTGATCTTCCAGCCTGGCAGAGGAAAATGGCCGCCACCCTTCCAGCACTACTCAGAGCTTCTTACAGACAAAAAAAAAAACAGATAAGAATTTCTCCTGAAAAATCATCTTTTGAAAATCTCTCAGAAGACTGCGTGGGGCCCAGAAGCAGATGTCTGCAGGCCCTGGTGGAGGGCCGATTTGATCTTCAAATCTGGTGAAAATAAAAGAAAAAGGACAAATACTGTCTCACCTGCTTCTTCTCCATGACATCCCAAATGAGCGTGACCCCTATCCTTTAATGAGTCATGGGGACCAGTCATGTGACGCGATTTATAAACGTTAGTCTGCCTACTGTTTTATTACCAGTAACGGCAAAGGAGAGCCCAGCTGTCTTTCCACTTCTGCTATTCGTTCCTCTCCTGCGTGACAGACACCCGGCGATCCCTTTGTTTAATCCCAGCTGCTGTGCTCCTTCGGTAACTCCCATGCAAAATGGGATTCCAATTTGTATTCCGAGCGGGAAGGAACGCGGACACACATCGGAAGGCCTCTGTGTGCCCTCAGAACTTTCCCCGGATCTCATATGTTCACTTCACATGAGTGGATAAATGTCTGAGGGCCCGTTTTGCTTCCTCGCAATTTATATGGCTGAGTTCCGAAGCAGACAATCGAAAGAAGCTCTCGCTGCCTGTCGTTCTGCTCCTTCTCGTTCTGACTGTGCTTCTGCGGGACGCTGAAACAAGGCTGCTGATCACTGAGGGCCCCACAGTCCTGTTTGTGTGGCTATTTAGTTCCCATCCTGCGGTACAAAGCATTACCAAACACATCATTAAGCAGGTCAGAGACCAAGGTGCGCTGCCGGGACAAAAGCGGCCCCTTCCTCATGTGAGGAAGCACCAGTATGTGGAAACACGGTGACTGGAAGGGGGCCACAGACTCACCCCTTCTAAATTTAACATGCAACCAGGAGGTTATGGGTTCGAATCCCCAGGGGGTTGGGCAGGGACAGACTCCCTTTAGCCACTAAAGGAGCAGGATTGCAGGAAAAGCACCATGTCAGTTAAGTAGGTCTCTGCAATGACACACGGGACAGTAGCAGAGCGAAGTCTATCAGCCTAATCCCTCCGTCTACATCATGGGCTTCCTGATTAATACGCTGATTAAGAATTTTAATGAGGAGATCAGAGGACCCATATAGCCTGTCAGTCTCCATGTCGGGCCGGTCCTTTTCACCCCGAGATCGGGCTGTATTTACACAGATAGCTTTCACAGTAGCCACCGCCTGCTAATCCGTGGGGGGGGGGGGGGGGGGGGGGGGGCAGTGAGTTTGCTCCCAGGGCCTGTCAGCCTGTAATAACGCCCTCCATCGATTTCATCGTGATGCAAACAGCCCCAGAGCTACTGGGACAGGCCGTCCAGCTCTGGCGGAGCAGCTCTCTCCGGACGCTCGACAGACGCTGTTATATGTAAGGGGATGAGGGTGAATCATTCATATTTATGCGGCTGCCTTAAGCGGTTACCTTCAGCACAGCTGGGTGTTTCCAGCGTCTAAAGAAAAGCTACCATCTGCCTCCTGTCCACCATGTTACATAACCCAACATCTTCATCTCAGAAATATAGTTTTACTGCATCTTTAAACACTTCGGGGGAAAATAATAATATTTGCGCTATGGATTACAGATTTATGGTTAGCTGGGGAGCCACTTGCAGAAATGTTGAATGAGGTCATCTTCATCATCATCATCATCATCATCCTCCACTCCTGCCAGGCTTTATTCTCATAGTTCCTACCCTATCCTGATATCCTCCCACCCCCACTAGCGCAGAATGTTGAAGTGGCAGAATCCCCCCCCTCCGCGAGCGACAATCTGAAAGTAAGACATCTCCACGCGGTCCGTAGACATCTTCAACTGTGTGCGGCAGCTTCTCTCCACCCGGCTCCACGAACAGGAGGCTCTCAGAGAGTGACGGTTACACGACAGCCCCCCCCCCTGCTCCAGCGCCGGGCGACTCTCACACTGCACCTCGTCCCTCTTTGAGCGCGTCTCCGGCAAGATCGACTTCAGCACCAAGGAGCCTGTGATTTTGGTCACTGATACCAGGTGACACGTTGACCCTGCGCTGCTCTGCCGTTTGGGGGGCGGGAGGGCAGGTTAGGATGCCGTTTCAAACCCGAGGTCGGCTGAGTGATGTCACCACTGGGGTCCTGAATGAGACCTTTAGCCCCTAATTGTCCAGGGACTGACTAATCCTGCTTTGAATAAAAGCATCTGCAAAGTACATGCATACGTGAGGTGCACCCGACCCTCCAAGGGCATCTATATAATCCTCATTTATTTAATGACTTGTCTTTTTATAAGATGAACAATTTGTGGCGAATATTCTCTGCAACAGGCACCTGAATCGCTGCCTGAGCTCTATGTGCAGCTACAGCGAGCGGCTGGGGTCTGTTGTGTGTTCATATGAATCCAGCCATCGATCCCCCAATTGCTCATCCTAGCTGAGGTCGCAAGAGTATTTGGAGCCAATCCCAGGCAGCACAGGGCACAAGGCTGGCTAACACCCATCCTAGCTAATCAATAAATAAATCTATTAATAATTAACCAATCAATCGTTAAGATCAGGTGTGGACAAAGTGAATCGATTCCCAACGAAAAATGGGGCAGACTCCTTGTCACTAATACTAACTGTGGGATTATTCCTCACTTCCTTGGCCAATCTCCCCTTTACCCACTTCTGCTGCTTTGAGATTTCCCAACGTTTACTGAGGTCTGGATCTTTGCAATAGGACTCCTGGTTTTCTACAGAAATATAGGAGCAATTTTCTGTGTGGGACAGAAACTGAGCACTGAGTCTCCCCACGGGGGAAAACAGGGCGATATTTAGGCCGCTGAAGTGGGAAAAGGCAATATGTTTCTTTAGTTCTGACATCAGCTCCCTCACACACACACAGAGGAGAGGAACACCACCTCTACCATCACACTGTAGCATTTCCTGATTCCTAGCTGAGCTCCTTGACACAGTCACCACGATAATAACAAAACTAAAAGTGGTAGTGATGTCACCGTCCTTCACAGGCCGCGGGGCACCCATACAGACATGCGTCCTCTCGCCGTTTCTGCCGTCCTGACTCACCTAGCTCCCACCATCCTCTCCCTTTGTTTACATCACTGATACCGTGATATCACATCACGGGGACGCAGATGTACCCAGAAGATTCCTGGCAGAGCTGATTGCGGTGACAGGAGAGCAGGGTAATTCACTTACAGAGCTGCTTTGTTAATCATTTAAGGGATTTAAAACATATTATCCTCCATGATTATCAATCAAAGTTCTTGTTCTGTCTCATCTCGCTGCCACATCCATGCTGGAGAAGTGCACCATCCAGACACCGACCTCCGTCTGACCTTTGACCTGAGCCTAACCGCCCTCCACATCAGCTCCCAGACTGCCCGGTTCCCACTCCCCTTCAATACCACGCGCCCCTACCGGACCAGCAGGTGCAGCAGTGATAAAAGATCTGAGCCAGTGGCGGCCATGCTGTTATACCTTTGTTTCCTCATGTTAATTGTTCCGTTACAATATCCAGCAGTAATCGGAAAGGCCGACAGAGCCTCGATAAAATGGCCAGCAGAAGCCACACAGCCGCTGCCTGAATTCACGGCGGAGCTGCAGAGATGAACTGAAGGTAGGAAGTATGATTCAGCCTCAGTGTCTCATGGAGGACCATCTCCTCCTCACTGGCGGAAAGCCACTGATCAAGGATGGTCCTACCTCACCACTGGCCCATCTTCCATGCACTGGGGGTGGTTGAGATTTGCACTAAAATCTCTTTAGCGTAGACAAGTCACGGCCATATTAGGACCAGAGGTGAAAGTTTGGAAAAAGGCCAGACAGGGTCTGGAGCAGAGGTCAGCAAGTTCAGCTGGATCCGGGGAACAAAATCAATCAGGAAGGCCTTATTTCATGGATTACTGCCCGAAATCAAAGAAGACAGTAGCACCGTGGGTCTGTGTGCAGGCGGAAGCCATCGCAACTGCGGAAGAAGTGGTTTCTTAAAGGTCTCAGTCCGTGCGACTTGCAGCTTTCACAGTGTGCTCGTCTACATAAAAGGAACGAGCAACAAAACACAAGGACCCACAATCACCTCTATTTCCATAGCAACAACAGGTAATGCACAGAGCGCTCCTGTGAAGCTGATGGCGATGGCAACACTATGATAGCGATAAGGTATAAATCGTAGATGTGGCCATTTTATAAAGTGAGAGATTTGAATAAAAGGAGTTTCCTTCCTTCCTTGTACTCCATCCATCCATCCATTTGCTGTCCGATTCAAGGTTGCGGGGGGTCTGGGGCCATACTCACCTACCATTCACACTAAACTCCAGTGACCCTCAGCATGTTTTTAAACTGTGGGGGAGGGAACCGGAACACTTGGGGGAAACTCCATGCTGACACTGGGAACATGCAAACTCCACACACACACGGACCCACGAACCCAGGTGTGAGGCAGCAGTGCTGACCACTGCACCACCACTGCACCACTGCCCTGCCCCCAGCCGTGTAACTGGAAAACAAAACCGCTCCGACGCTTCATAAACAAGGCAGCGCCTGCTTCCCATATAAAGCACCATGGCGGAATGGTGCGCCTGTCCGGGAACGCCCAATGTTTACCGGCGGAGACGGGGCGTTCTCAGGGCCGTCAGTACGAGGTCTGCTGTTCCATGCTGTCACAGCTGTGCCCCCTGAAGGTCCCTGGTGGGGAAGGTGACACACACACACACGCACAGAGGCATGTGAAGAAACACACAGAGACACACAAACACACGCAAAGACTTCCAGAAACAGACTGGTTAACACGCAAACGCGGAGACTGGTTAACACGTAAACGCGGGGACTGGTTAACACGTAAACGCGGAGACTGGTTAACACGTAAACGCGGGGACTGGTTAACACGTAAACGCGGGGACTGGTTAACACGTAAACACGGAGACTGGTTAACACGGAAACACACTTGCAGGCTGACTGAGACCTATGAACACGCAGCCTGAACCCAGCGTGGGGGCTTAGTTTCTCAGTCTCACTGACTCCTATCAGCCACGGCACTGAAGTGGCAAGCAGTGAACTGGACTTTGCACCCATCACCATGTATAAATGTGCTTCTGCAGTGGGCTGGTGGTCTGTAAAGGGAGGGAGTGTGGGAATGGCTGAGAGAGAGGGAAAGATGGGGGGGTCCAGAGCAGCTCCTGGGTTAAACTGTAGGTGGAAGATAAGGGGTGTGATGGGACTGATGTCAGGCAGCTCCCAGGTTGATGCCACCAGCAGACACCTCCACGCTGACACCCCCACGCTCACCAGTCGAGAGCCACAGACACCTACACTCCCCCTCACCATCGGAACCATCTTGGTGTAGCCGTTTCACTCGTTGGCTCGTTAAAAATCGCCACAGCGCCGCTCTCCAGTGAACGAGGGTAACGGAGTCACGCTAATTACTGCACTGTCAGCATGCATGGTGTTTTTCCTTAATGACGAAGGATACAGTCGCCTTGTGAGCTCAGACCGCGAATGAGCATGGAGGAGATCTCTCCTGGGGGGTCCCGGGCCTCCCGGTGGCAGGGAAGCCCACTGCCTCTCACGGCCCCCCACACACCCGACCCTCATTAGCGCAGCTCCAGCCCTCGGCCGCCACCGTCTTCAGTGCGTGCTGACGATCCATCACCGGCTCCCCAAGTCACCCCACCCGGACTCAGATTAGGGAGGGTAGCTAGCTGGGTCGCAGTACAGTGGCACTAAAGGCCACACGGAATCAGGCTGGGGACTGGAGGTGAGTCACAGGGACAAACACAGCAGTGTCCTCCTTTAAAAACCCTACGACGCGTTTGAAGCCGGTCAAAACACTGCAGGCCCATGGGCCGAGACCAAGTCACACCTGGCGTTCGGGTCTCTATCCCTCCTCTCTCTTTGTCTCCATCCTTCTCTCACCCGCTCATTCTCTCTCTCTTTTCCTGCGACCTCCACCAGCATTTGCTCTGTTTGTTGTGGTCCCACATGAGACATCCGTAGCAACAAAGCTGCTGGTAACAGCCCTCGCGTGGTGTGTTTTTTTTTTTTTTTTTTTTTTCCCTTGTTAAACAGTGCAACAGCGACACCTACAGGCCCCCACTAATTATTTTTCACCACCGAAAAGATTACGAAACGGGGTGCTTCACATGATTAAAGGTGTCACACTTAATCAGAGTGGCCCCTCTTGCCTGCTTTCTCTCTTGTCACTTTTATTTACGTTTTTCACGCAGAAAGGAAGTGAAGAAGATGTTTTGATTTGCTCCAGTGGTGCAATTACCAGGAAGTGCATACCTAAAGCATCCCACGGCCCTTCCAGGTGCTAAACGGACCCCATCCTCCAGGGGACATTAAAGAGATTCTCAGGTTGGCACCAAAGGCCAGCAAGCTCCTTGCGATATTAAAAGGAGAAGCTTAATTACGCCGTTACGGACCCTGGGCCCACCCAGGCAGGACATCTAGTTAAGATTCAGTTGAAACGTCAGCATAGTCCCTGAGATTGAATCCTCACACCCTCCACAGTGACCGGGAGACGGTGAGCACACCGCACTGGTCCACCGGCCACCACCCTCCACCGCCATAATATCTGCACTGTAATGCGGCGAATGCGCGCTCTCCCCCTCGCGCATCTGGGCACCCGCATGCTAATGGAATTGCACACTAACTGCATGTCGCTCAGACTGCTGTTGGTATGACAGGACGGAGAGAGGGGGGACCAATATGGGGGGGGGAGGCAGCTGAGAAGGGGAAGGCTATGGCACTCTGTCCCCCACCAGAGGGGGGCGGTCCTATGGGGTCTCGTGAGACAGAAGCGGAGCTGTGGCCACAGGAACTGCCATAGCGTAGCGAGGGGGGGGGGGGGACACCCAGGGGGCCAGAGCAGGGAGGGTGAATGTCACACGTAGAACCACACATTTTTTTAATTTTTTAAATGCATTCACAGATTTTTATACGAATGAGGTTGTCCTTGTGGGAACCAAAAAAACATGTCCCCACAAGGTAAAATATTATAGGTTTTTATCACATTGTGGTGAACTCTAGTCCCCACAATGTCATAATTACAAAAACACGTGCACACACACACACACACATACATACACACGGTAAGCAACACAGAAAAAGATGAAAGAAGGTCATTTCACACCCGCTCACCGGTACTGCTAAACATCCCATAATCTCCGGAGAGGAGTTCCATCAGAAGCTAGTTTGGATAACAGGAACACTGGCTCAAGAAAAAAAAACAGTGTGTAAAAATAGATTTAAAAAAAAAAACTCGTAATGAAAACTCATTATTAAGCAGTCACACCAAAGCATTCTGTATATTACTAGCTGTTTATGAGACTCATGTTCTAAATATATTTGCAGGCATCCATAGTTAATAGACAGAAAAATTGACAGGCAGTGCCTGGCACGCCTACAGAAAGGTCCTTCACAAGCCTGGACACTCACAACCAGCATCCTCTGACCACCGATCACTGCAGCCCCAAGGGATGCGGGCAGTCGAGAACCTTCGTTTGGTGGCTGAAGTCTCAGAAAAGCCTTCATCTCTGAAAGTGCTTCAACTGAAGTCGAAGGCAGTGGAGATGTTTATCATCAAAATGTCCCAGTTACACTTCAGAAGATCAGGCCCTGATACGTGAGTGCTGTCAAAAACACGGTGAAGGACTAATCACCTTGTCTGGACTGGTTTACGTCAGTTTGTTAGTCTGTTTGATTTAAAGACCCGTTTGAAGTTTTCCTGAGGCTCCTAGCTTTGTTTACTTTTTTGCATTTGGAGAACAGCCCTGCAGGTGCAAAATGAGTCGAAACGGTGAGATTAACAAGAGGAGCAGAGATGTACTGATGCCTGAAATATGCAGAGTGACACACACTCATACACACGCTTTAAACCAGCACCAGCGAGCAGCGAGAGGTGTTTATGGAGCGGGCAGTTTTATATTATTGACATTTAGTCTCACACATGCTCTGTAATCCACTGCAAGAGCAAAGTCTTATCCAGAGGCACTTCGGCGGGAGAGTAGTCGGCTCCATCAGGATTCACACCAAGCACGGCGCCGGCCGGGAACTCAAACTCACAACCTTCTGATGTGCTGTCTGGGGGCCTAATCCCTTCTGCCTCGCAGTGACGGTTTTCCAGTTGCGATAAGCCGTAGGCGAGGACCGGACCCCCAGCTGCTCTGATTGAATTTCCAGCGCGCCACCGTATTTTATCTCACCTCTGTTATTCGCACATGAATCTTCTGTTCCTGCCTGAGCTGCGGCGCCACTTTAATTCCGGGAAATGAAAGAGGAGCGCACTGATGTATTTACAAGCGCATCCGCTCCTTCTTTATTTCCCTCGACGACGCGCAGAAATTAAGAGCGCGCACCCCGCACGCAGCAGGTGTGCGGCGCGCTCCCGAGTCTCCGTGCGCGATATTGCGCCTTAGGCTTAAGTAAAGGTGGCCCGGTTTCATTCCAAATTAGATTGAGGGGTTCATTTGTCTCGATATAAAGCCCGGGCTTCATAGCGCTGTCAGAATGAGTGATCTACTTCCCCTTTCTGAGACAGCCTGTAGCCTGCGGCTCAGGACGCTCCCACTTATTTGTTTTCATTTTCCTGCTACGTTCCTCCTGCTTCAGCGTAGGGAAAGCTGCAGTGTGAACGTACGAGCACGGAGTCGGAGATGTGGCTCTTAAAAACTCAAAATAACACATTAAAATAAATAATAATAATAAAAATCACTCGTTTTTTATTTATCTTCTGTAATACTTTTACGTGCCGATATGGGCTATCCGGCCTTTTGCACATACCGCCTCAGAGACCAACTCCATAAGGCGAATAAGTTTCTGAATTTATGAAACCGCAAAGGAGGAAATCCCCGAACGACCAGCAGTGGGCGCTCTGGGGTGCGCGCGCGTGGAGTGACTGGCGTGCTGTGCGTCACGTCCAACGGGCACCTTCCCCTGCGGGTTATCGCGCATCCTCACCCTCATCATTATTTTCATCATTTCCTTTTACCTTTTAAAATAATTCCTTTGCAAGACCAAAAGAAAAACAACTTTCTTAAAATTCGGTTGCTTCCCTGCTGTAAAATAATGAAATTCCCTTTGTGTCCATAGACAAAAGGACATAGTGCTTTTTCAGAGGTGTCAAAAACCAGAGGGTCCTATTCATAATCACCTATCCATCTATTACTGATTAGCCAATTTTCATGTTATGATTTTGCCGTTATTTTATTTATTTTTCCAATAAAAATACACTTCACGAAACAATTGACAGGAACGCCAGCATTAATAAAAATAAGTTACAACTTAAATGCATTTATTCAGTGGTGCAACATTTACATTTCTTTTGAAATGTAACACTACTGCTGATACAGAGTGCAGTGTAACATTTGCGCATGAAAACACGCATATGTGTGCATGCTGTGTGTTTTGTATGAATCTCGGCACATGTGCACACACACACACACACACCGCATCATGCGCGTTTATACTGGCTCGGCCGCCCCGTTACCGGCAGAGCCTGGAGCCAGAGGGAAGGAGCCTGACCTCAAACCATCACTGAGTCCCAGTAGCTCTTCCATCTGCAGAGGGCGCCCTCTAGGGGACTGGAGGCTTGGCTGCAGCCCTTAGGCCCACATTAGAGGACATGAGAGAGATATAGGCGATTCCTGCTTTGAAAGTAAGAACAGAATCTGAAGAATTGTACCTGCAAACGTGAACATCGCTTTGTCGAGGATGAAGAAGGAGAAGCCTGGGAAAAGAACACAAATAAGAGAGTCCTTTAATATTATCCAGAAGAAATCAGACACTGCAGCATCCTCACTCCCAGATTAAACCCCGTCCACAGAGAATTCCGCCTCAGTCAATCATTAAATATTTCATAAAGGGCCCACAGAAGCTGGAGCACGTGAGAGATTTTGGACAGTGTGGTGATCAGTCATTCCTCCACCCAAATCATACTAAAATATCTCTTAATGTGTCACTTGTGTGTGTGTGTGTGTGTGTGTGTGTGTGTGTGTGTGTGTGTGAAGGAGAGGGGGGTAATATATAGATTACATTGTGCACCCCAAATGTCCCCACATTATGATAAAAATATGTTATTTTGAAGTTGTGGGGACCATCTTTTCACTCCCCACAAAGAAAACTTTTTATAATTTTATAAAAATCCGTTACTGCAATCAGAAAACTAAAAATGTCAAAAGCCTTGTATTTTGTTTGGTTAGGGTTAGAGCTGGATGGGGGTTAGGGTGTCATTGCTGGGATTAGGGTTTTGCCCATAGAAAATAACTAAAAATGAGTCTAAAAATCAGCAACAAAAAGCCGACTCATTCGCACAGAGAAATAATGTGTGTAATTTGCAGGTTTATGCTGAGATGTAAACTGTCTGAAGGCTTGTAAAAAATATCTGAAGTTGTCTGAAATAGATTGAAGCTGTCTGAAATAGTTTGACGCACTCTGAAATAGACTGAAGCTGTCTGCGGGTCTGTGAAGCCCTGTGAAGATGCCGCCTGAAATTTGTGAAGATCTGTGAAACTGCCTGAAGTTGTATGAAGATCTCAGAATCTCCCAGAAGATCTCCAACATTCTCTGAAGGTCTCCGCATGCCCCTGCTCTAGTTCCTCTCTCTGAAGCAGTTGGTGTTCCTCCACAGTGGTTCCTCTAGTTTTCCTTTGTTATTTCCACCCTCAACATGCATGATCTTCTGTTCCACACTCCACCTTCTGCGACTTAATATCAGTTTAACACTCTCCGCTTCCAAAGGTCAGGTCCCCAAAAGAGGTGTGACAATGGCATTTATTTATTTGCGTGTGCGTTATCACATCCAGCGCTCGGCAAAACTAGAAAACAACAATGCGGCTATCTGGTTTTTATCGTACATTCCTGTCTCTCTCATCTCCCTGACCTCCCCAGGGAGGCGATATTTATCGCTGTCATCAAAGGCGTCAGATGAGTCCTGCAGCTGGAATGGCTAATTAAGGAGAGGATGAGCAGCGTGGCTCAGCCGTGCAGGGGAAGCGATGAATTACAAATCTATTATCCGAAAAGCACTTTAAACTAGTAACCAGCTATTAACTTATAACCAGAACGTGCATCGCATTTTCCCGCAGTTCTTGAATGGCTTTTGGAAGGAGCCCCCTGTGGCTCTGCATGATAATTGGCAGGGTTGCAGTCTGTCCAATCTCATGCTATTAATGGTGTGATCTCATCAGCTGCCACGCCTCCCCGGCGTAAACGGCACACTAAACACTCCGTAAGTCACCATAATGGTGTATTAACAGATCAAAATGGATTCCTATTATAAGACGGCGGAGCGTTATAAATTATAAACTGCCAGTAAACCAACTCCCCGTGTGTCTCTAACGCGTCTGCGCTTCCAAAACGGCAGCATGCCACGACGAGAAGCTTCTGCGGACATGCAGAAACATGCAGTAATTGGACAATTAAAAACTTCAGATCCCACAAGATGACCAAATCAATTAACAGCAAAACCTGGAGAGTTCAGCGTTTCTGCCATAAAAAGCATTCATTATTTCCTAATTGGTTGTGCTGATCGATATTATTTTAACACCCTATTAGCAGTTGTGCTTTAAAGGTCGCCTCGTAAAGTTTAATGCTAACCCCATCGTTAAGCCTGTCCCTGCGAGAGCATCGCCGTGCTTTGATTAGCTGAGTCTGATGTTCAAGGCATCCGGTCCGGACCCGAGATCACAGTCCCACCCGAATCCAGACTCAGCCTGCATCCCAGGTTCTCCGACCAGCCTGCTAATTTCACCTGGATGCTCTGCCTCTGGAGGTTTCATGCTAGCAGCATTCTGGCGCCCCCTTCAGGCATTAATAGAACTATTATACCTCACAGGCATCTATAATCACGGGTCGACGTTTTTATAAATCACTGTGCAGCTGCACATGCTTGAACTCAGAGACCTCGACAGGTTTGAACCTGCAGAGGCATTCTGGGTTGGATCTGGGATGATCGTTAACAGGAAAGAAATGGGAATCGGGCGGCACATAACGTCACATACGTCTTCGTTCCTTTGTCCCCCCCCCCCCCCACATCCACTTCCCAAGATGTACAGCACATTACTGATGATGCTGTGAATCAGCAGTTAAGAGCACTGATGGTCCAACGCCACTGCCGGCGCGTTGTCTATCCCAAACAGCATGACGCGTAAATGACGCTGCGTCCGGACGTGATAAATAATGAGTGGAGATTTTCTTCCTAATCGCTGTTGTTTGGACAGGCCACTGCCTGTCATTAGCTGGCTTAACACACTTCCTGTCTGTCCTCTCATTGGCTCCCACGGGGTTAAACCAAAAAAAGGTGATTGGCAGGCACTATAGTCCCACCCACTGGAGGCTGAAAGCCTGGTTTTTCCAGCCAGTGATTTTATGGTCTGTGCCCTTGGCTGGTCTTTGTGCAGGCTGGGGAGAGGGGGTGTGGCTTTGCCTTTGAGGGGGGAACCGCCTGTGTGTGCTTGATAAAGGTGTCCCGACGTCACACTCCCGCTGGACACCTCCCTCGGCCTCAGTGTCCTCTGCTGAATCACCTGCCAGCATCTTAGCGGATTCGTGGCCACTGGACAGTGCGCCTCAGACCCAGGCAGGAATCTGTATCCCAGTGGACCCATGGGCTATCATCTCCATGGGGACGATCTCACAGGACTGTCACATGTTGTCCCTCATGTCCCCAGAACACTTTTCAGGGTGGTTTCTAAAATGATTCCCAGTATAAACGCATCCCGGATGTCAATCGCTGTCTCTGGGCCCCCGGCGGGGATAGGTGGGAGGTGGGGGCTGGACTGGCAGGAATCTGGACCCTCTTTGGTCCCAGGACCTCTGTTCAAAACAAGCACACTGTCACTTCTGGGGGTCATTTCAGAGGGAGCATGACAGGATCGGTGGGCTTGCATGGGATTGCGTCAGACGCACAGTTCCCAGAAACTCAGCCACTTAGACGAAACACGTGTCTGTGCTCTCGGAGGCGCCGGCCCCTGCCTTCTCCACAGGCCAGCACTTAAAACGCACGTCGCCCCTGGACGGCTCTCTCTTCCACATCCTCGAGTCTTTAATTGAAATTCATCGCCTCTGCGCTTCATAAGACAGAGGCTCAGGTTAGCAGCCCAGTACATCGCAGTATGAACATGAAATCTCAGTGAAAGCAACAATCCATGAGGAGGGAGAAGGCGCACCCTCAGAAGCATGTCATAGCCGAGACGTCCAATGCCTGACGCCGGATGGGTTCTCAGTGACAAGAGTGACACCAGAGCCAGCCAATAACACGCGAGAGCCTGTCTTGTGATATACTAAATGACGTACAGTGATTCTGTGGTCTCTCATTTCTGGCTGAAAAGTGTGCAGCCCCATACTGTCACACTCACTTTGCTATAAGTCCCTTCTAAAGATGCTTTAAATCAGAGACATGCACACACACTCTGCAGTGTGTCGGTGGCCAGCATTGTCAACTAAGCCGGTAAGCTAACACTGTGGGCCCATCATAACAATATCACTGTTGTCGTGACAACAGTAAATGCCCCCCCCCATGATGAATCATAATGTTTTCTGTGGTTCTCATGGAGAATGTGCTAGCTTTCCATGTTGGAGGGGTGGAATGTAAATAAAAGATGATGTCATGGTCATGATGAAAAGCATCTCTTTACGGGGAGGGCATTGTAAGGAGGGGGGCGGAGCCAGGCAAAAGCAAACACCCTCTACCAATGATATGTTGATATTTATATCAAAGAGGAGGAACATGCAGACTTCAGCTCACAACACACTTGCTGTTTGTCTCTCCCTCCAGCGCCTGAGCTCATGTTACCTCTTAAGGAAAGTATCAGTCCTCTTAATTACCCCCTTCGTTTTTGGGCTCATGGACGATTCAGGCCTGCCTCCCGTTTGTGGATGGAGAGGAAATTCACCCCAGCAGCCGCCGTCAATCCCAAGCATGGAACACAGAAAATAACAGCATAAACACAGCGAGCCTAAGAAGAATTAAAAATAGGGTGAATAAATGTTTTTAGGCTGGAAACTTTGCTGCCAAAAGAACAAATCAGCCTGGAGCTGCTTTGAATGGGTGACCTCGCATCAC
This sequence comes from Brienomyrus brachyistius, assembly GCF_023856365.1. Classification (NCBI taxonomy): domain Eukaryota; kingdom Metazoa; phylum Chordata; class Actinopteri; order Osteoglossiformes; family Mormyridae; genus Brienomyrus; species Brienomyrus brachyistius. The sequence goes on from NC_064549.1 coordinate 2,077,125, forward strand.
GGATCGATGTGAGATAAAAGATGCGTTATGAGGCGCACCGCGAAGAGGCAGAGTCCACCGTTCTGTTCTGCAGTCTTTGATATGCGTCCATGGTGTCCGAATAACACCCCGGACCCTGAATCAGCCCATTGATTTTGGTGACGACCATTGGAAGCATTTTTGAGAGAGGCCTAGCAGAGAGAGAGAGGCCTAGCAGAGAGAGAGAGGCCTAGCAGAGAGAGAGAGGCCTAGCAGAGAGAGAGAGAGAGAGGCCTAGCAGAGAGAGAGAGGCCTAGCAGAGAGAGAGAGGCCTAGCAGAGAGAGAGAGGCCTAGCAGAGAGAGAGAGAGGCCTAGCAGAGAGAGAGAGGCCTAGCAGAGAGAGAGAGGCCTACCTCCCCCCACTACAGAATTTCTCTTGACCCAGAAAGCATGGATCAGCGCTGTTACGCCTTTTCCTAAACAAACTTCACTTGTATTTTCCCAGAATGTACCACACAAAATTTGTGTACCTAGGTTTGGTTTATCCACAACATCCTCTATGTGTGGGGCAGCTCACGATATAAGCACGTTTTCAGCCAAGCTACTGGGCTATTTTAGGTTAGCCAGGTCTCTCATCAATCAGGAAGGGACGGTGCGATGACATGACACACCGGTGTTATTCTCCTGCTGTCACAGGCAAGATCCGTCTCCTCATAATCCTCCCACCAGCATTCCGGGGAGCTTTGGAGAACCTGCCACAGTCACGGCTGACAATCTCCACGAGGTCTTTGACTCAAATCCACAAGCACCTAGTGGCAGAACCCCAACCAGCGCTCACCGTGGACCTCCCCAGGTACACGTCGGTAATTACACATTCGTTATGCCCAGACAGACATTCGTCAGGTGGGAAGGACGCCTGCTGGATAGTGGGGGGCGGGGGGGGCGTTCGATTTCTATACCCGTCCTCCTGCACTCGTCTGCTTGTTCTCCCCAGGTTTGTTCGTTACAGACACACGACACCTGATTTATGGAAATCTATTCCGCTAATTTAACCACAAGTTCCAAAAGTTTGTTTTCTAACTAGTGCAAGATGATTCCTTAAATACACCCTAATCAGGAAGTTTCAAATCGCCCACAAAGGCTTCTGGGAGGAAGCCCACTAAGCTGGAGGTGATGGTGTGGTATATCTGAGTGGGGAGGGGGCATCGAAGGGGGTAGGGGATATCGTTGTTCTGCGACGTGCATGGCGGTCACGTTCCCCTTTATTGGTCCCCATCGGGCTCATGACGTTCGTCCTTCAAGACACGTTAAATCGCAAGCTAAACGTCGTCTCTTTCATCCAGTGTCTGCGAGGCCCTTTGATATCGTCACAAACTTGTCCTCTCTCACCTCTTCCCCTCCCTCCTGCCATCTGATCTCGTCAGAAGCACTCATGCTACATTCAGGGCCTATTCACAAATTCAAGAGCCCTTATGAAATACAGCACTCACGTTATTTTTATTTATTTATTTATTTTTTATCTGGCTAAGGCTTTGCTACCAGGGTCTCTGCCCTGACCCTGAATGTGGCAGCACTTTGCTAAGATTGTATCTTCAGATTGGGGGCGAATCTGAAGGGATGTGTGTACAGAGGCATGCTTTGGGGTTTCGGGTTCGAACACATCCCTGGTGCTGTAAATAAGCTGAAGTGTGTGACTGTGAGTTTGCTGGGGAACTTGTGACATGAGAGGAAGTTGCTGAGGAACCTTCACACTGTTCAAGGCACCTTCTCAGTGTTTGAGGAACCTCATCAGTATTCAAGGAACCTTCACTGTGTTTAAGGAACTTACTCAGTGTTTAGGGGTTCTTCTCAGTGTTTGAGGAACCTTCTGAACTTGTGACCTGGGGCCCTGTGTCTGTTCCACTGGAGAAGATCAATGACAATAAGGGCAAAGCCTTAAATATTCTTTTGGCACTGAAATGACTCACAAACGATGACGTGGTTTACAGACTCTCTCTTTCTCTCTGTTTGTTGTTCTGTCTTTCTGTCTCTCTGATATTTCTTCTACCTTCTCTGCCTCCTCTATTGAAACCCCATCCATTCATCCCAAAGCCAGCATGGACAGATGCATGACACAGCAAGGCAGTGTTCGGGTTTCACTCACACTCTCCTCCTCCCACAGGGATGCTTGTTCCAGAACTTTCCAAACAGAGTTCAGCCGGCATGCAGCGTGGGGCTTAATCGGCATGTGGGGGCAGACCAAGAACCATTATGTAAGCCACACTGGGCGGAACGTCCCTCCACATTCCCTAAAATACCCCCCCTAAAAAAAACAAACTGGAGGCCCCCTGACTGCAGCACACACTGATTTACAGCTATACTCACACCCAGAAAAACACACCTGAGGTAGTAAGTGGTAATCATTGGGTTCATTACAGAATGGGGGGGCACATGTTGGGTGGAGGTTACTCATGAGTGCCACAGGAGTCACAGACAAAGACGTGTAATACACAGGAGTCACAGACAAAGACGTGTGATACAGAGGAGTCACAGACAAAGAGGTGTGATACACAGGAGTCACAGACAAAGAGGTGGGATACAGAGGAGTCACAGAGAAAGAGGTGGGATACACAGGAGTCACAGACAAAGACGTGTGATACACAGGAGTCACAGACAAAGACGTGTGATACAGAGGAGTCACAGACAAAGAGGTGTGATACACAGGAGTCACAGACAAAGAGGTGGGATACAGAGGAGTCACAGAGAAAGAGGTGGGATACACAGGAGTCACAGACAAAGACGTGTGATACACAGGAGTCACAGACAAAGACGTGTGATACAGAGGAGTCACAGACAAAGAGGTGTGATACACAGGAGTCACAGACAAAGAGGTGGGATACAGAGGAGTCACAGAGAAAGAGGTGGGATACACAGGAGTCACAGACAAAGACGTGTGATACAGAGGAGTCACAGACAAAGACGTGGGATACCGAGGAATCACAGACAAAGACGTGGGATACAGAGGAGTCACAGAAAAAGACGTGTGATACAGAGGAGTCACAGACAAAGACGTGTGATACAGAGGAGTCACAGACAAAGACGTGGGATACAGAGGAGTCACAGACAAGGACGTGGGATACAGAGGAGTCACAGACAAAGACGTGTGATACAGAGGAGTCACAGACAAAGACGTGGGATACACAGGAGTCACAGACAAAGAGGTAGGATACAGAGGAGTCACAGACAAGGACGTGGGATACACAGGAGTCACAGACAAAGACGTGGGATACACAGGAGTCACAGACAAAGAGGTGGGATACAGAGGAGTCACAGACAAAGAGGTGGGATACAGAGGAGTCACAGACAAAGACGTGTGATACAGAGGAGTCACAGACAAAGACGTGGGATACCGAGGAGTCACAGACAAAGACGTGGGATACACAGGAGTCACAGACAAAGACGTGGGATACACAGGAGTCACAGACAAAGAGGTGGGATACAGAGGAGTCACAGACAAGGACGTGGGATACACAGGAGTCCCCCGCAAACTCCCAACTGCAGCATCTCTCTCTCCAAGTGCTGCAGCACTCATGTGCAATGTTTATCTGACTTTATTTTTGAACACTTTTAACCATTTTAACCCAAGCAATTTGGGTTAAGCACCTTGCTGTACGGTACAGCGCCCTTAACCTTAACCACTAACTAAGTCTTTCAGTTTAGTTTACCATTATTTACTTCTGCCTTGCAACTTGTTACGGATTTTTCATTTTCATGGAGATTGAGTCCATTTCATTAAGAGGTTCCTTCTCATCCTGTCTACGGGCCAAAAGAAAGAGAATGGGCCAAAGCCGGCGGAGGGGTGTAATCGCTCCCAAGAATAAAAGGAGAGAGCACTGCCATCAGTGAGTGATGAAGTACCGCTAACAGGCATGACTAATCTATCCCAGAGGAGCAGATTACAGAATTTCTCCAGTCTAATACGAAGCGGATAGTTTTGGAAGGATTTTGGGCCGGGAGGGGGGGGTTTCTCCCACTGATTCATTCAGGTTCACGCAGACACACACACAGACATCCCATAATTCTGACTGTAAAATCACAGTCCCACCTGCATTTATTTGAGGATTTTACACTCCTGTCAAGATCGTTTTATATATGGCGGCTGAAACGCTGAGTAATTACTCTTGATAAGATCAGCTGTCAGGTAAATAAATAAACAAATAAATGAATGGAAGAATAAATTAATAAATATCTCTGCCAGCACAGAGAAACGTTCAAACTCTGCTGGCTTTTACTGCCATCTACAGTGGAGTCGCGCAGAAGCTCTCCCCATTTTTACAGCATTTATCCGAGACAGAGCCCCCGGCCTGAGCTGAGAAGAGCTGAGAGTTCTCTGTGCAGATAAACAGAGTTGGGTTAGACTGCCCAAACACCCACCAGCACCACCCCACCCAAAAACAAAAACCACCCAAAGGTGCTACGAAAGAAAGATTATGTCTTCAGCATTCTGTGTTATCCTGCCGCTTGACATCTTGTACCAGTAGCCCCTCCCCCAGTCACAACTTTTAATGGTAACATTTTACTTGAGGGGGCACAAATAATGTAGTAGTACATTCTTATTCAATGGATTAATTAATCAGTAGCTAAGTGTTAGCTACATACTAATCCCATGTTCGTTCTTCATTAATTAATCATCCAGCAACTGTATTAGTTCACGATTTGTTCTTGAGTAGCAAATGAGTAAGTCATTTGTGACCCCTCAAGTTAAGTGTTACGTTTTAATGTCTCCACGCCCCCTTCCAGTCAACGACTATTTGGTTGACAACCTTTACTTTTATTGCCCCCCCCCCCCGGGCAGCTGGATGGGGTCAGCCTGGGTGGGTCTCGTGCTCCAGCTACCTGCTCTGCCCATCACCACCTCCCCTCTGTTTTCCCGTCCATCCAGAATAGATTCACAAAAAGTAAAAACCAAAACAAAGGCAGTTCATTAATGCTGGTTTATAGGCTCCTGCTGCTCGATGCATGACTGTTATTTGTGATGTAAACGATCAGTCGTCCTTCTCATCCGCCATTGCTGGCATGTTTAAATATTTCTAATTAATTGCTTCAGTATTACACCATTTTCTATCTGAAAGGTTCTCCTTATAAAATATGCAGCCCCACGACCCCCTGACAAATAAATAAAGCTGTCCAGTGATGACTCTGTAGCCAGACATCCTGCAGGCTCCCCACGTGTACAAACACACCACACCGCATACCTTTATGTTATTTAACAGACACTTGCATCCTGAGCAGCATTTCAGGGAGGGAAGCTTGGGGTCATGGAGCAGAGTCAGTCGGCATCCAGCACTCACCACTACTTCGTCAGGCACGGAATTTGATTCGATACCCTTCCGGGCACTGAGCCATAATCCACTGAGCTGACTTATGAAGGAGAAGGGGTGTAACAAAGAATTAGGGTCTACTTCCAATTCTGCTGAATGGAAGGGGGGGGGGTGCCCCTCGGACCCCCTCCAGGCCAGGAAGCATGGAAAACTCTTTTAACTTTTTAACAAAATGTAATTATTAATAAAACTATTATTTTTACATATATTTCTTAGCTGTGTGACATCCCTATGAAGCTGGATACACGTTCCAACATATTCCAGCAATGTCTGATGGTGGGGAGGATCGGGGGAGGTTCAGAAATCTCAACTATAGTGCTGAATGCGAACAGAAAAAAAAAATATTGATTTCAGAGTACATATTCAACCCCCCCACACGAGAAAGCTGCCTAATTCCATCGCTGAAGCTTCACCGCTGTGTGAAGGGTGGCACGACTCAACATTTCCCATAATCCCCCCTGCCCCTGCTCATACCCCAATGCAGCTCCCTCTCCCTCAGCGGGGGTCCCAACTGAAAACGGATCAGCAGCCATCTTGTGAGACTGAGGCCTGAATCCCAGTGCAGGCATACACATATGAATTTTATTTTCTGTGTCAAATCGCTTCTGGGATCATTTGATCTGGCCTGTCATTCAAATCAGGGGGCCAGAGCCAGCAGACTCAGCCTGGATCCATCTCCAGCACGGCTTGAATAAATACCAAATTAGCATTTGCAGCCAGCAATTTTCTCATCCTAAAAAAAGTGACAGTAATGATGTCCCATCTAAAAAAAATAGCTGTTTCTTTTTCTGTTATTGTGTTTTCAAAAACACAATTATTTACCACAGCCCTGGTGGGAAATCTGCTTCAATCTGAGGCTGTCAGGTAAAGAAAGTCAAATGGACAATTTTATTTTCACATGAATGATTTATTTTAATTAAAATGCATGGTGCACTTTGGGTCAGTCGTTAGGTGAGATGAATTTGGTTTTAAAACAGGTCTTCCTTTTTGATGGGCTGGATTCATTTTGTACAGCACATCGTAAATGATTCAGCTCTGTGCATTTAATCTGTCCTGAAAATACAGGCTGATCACCTTGACCTGAAAGTCCAATATTGTGCTTTCCAGCTATTTCAGTCCAGAGACCAGCCAGCAATCATGACATAGCTGGGGCGATTCTAGGATTTTTTTTAAGATGGGGAGCAGAAGAGGAGGCATAATTCATAGAGAGGGGCCAACTTTATCATTAGCTAATGATATGGTATTGAATCGTTACCTGACCGAGGAGGGAGTCTGTGTCGATTTGATGGAAAGTTAGTTCGTTTACATACTGAAAAGCGGGTAGACAGTTAACGTGTAATATGAAGTGGCAGGGTGTCTGACAAAGGCCGATATGTGGAAGAAACATGCTTCTCCAAATTCAAAAGCGTTTTGTTGAGTTTGAGAATAATGGTGGAATCCATTCGGCACATGGTGGTCTTGCTATAAACCAGCAGCCCGATCACCACCAAGTGGTGATCAAGGGAGTATCGGAATGAAACAGTATTTCAAAGTGGTTTAGGCCGCATGCTGAAATCGACGGTGCAGATTTTAATAAAGCCGCTGATTAATGACAATGATGTTCAGCTACAATATCTCCAATGGAGAGAAGCAGTAAGTGAGCTCTGGAACGTGGCTTCGTAATGGACTAGATAGATACGCACAGAAAGACATGCTCAAGGTCACAGCTCGCAGGGGGGTCGTCCACTTTTATGAGGCTCATTGTTACCATCTTTCATCAAAAACCAAACTAAACCCCCCCACAGACACTGCTTCAACACCTGCAGTACAGACACCTTTGGATGGTTAGATGATGCTGACAGCCTCACACTAGCATTCATACTTTAGCCACACAGACGATGTACACTATAAAGTAGAGTTTGTATAAAACATAGCATCAGTAGCATCGGCAATATCCCTCCCCGACATGCGGGGTGAATCAGTGTGGGATGGTAACACAACAGACGGACAGTGGCATTAATAAAACAGCTCAGCTGATCTCTCTGGAGTCTCACAACCTGCTTCATCTTCACCCAAAGTGCTCTCTGGCAGAAGGCAGCCCCCGCTGCTTGAACCACACGATGACACGGACATTAGCCCCAGAGCCCAGACAAAAAAACTGATGGAGCCACTCTCTCCACCTGCTCACCTCCAACAACTCCACCTCCAAGCCCATGGCATCTCTTCATCAGGACCAATACCAGGTCAGCTACCCAAGGCTGTGCGTCACCCGCCAGCTCCGCCCCCACACACACACACACACACGCCAGCACTCTGGGCCCCTCCTCCCACCCTAACTGGACCATGTACCACAGCATCAGCCCATTCTGAGAAGAGGGGCCAAACGGCACCAGAACCCACAGCACAGGGGTCTCAAAAAAGCTGCCTAAATGGCGAGCAGGCGGGGTCTAGGGGTACCCCAGGGCTTCGTCAGACTGTGTCCCCTTTACCCAAATACCCAAAGCCCCCTCCTTACTACAGCTCCTCTTGTTTTCATTATTCATAATTCATCTCCCCCGATCAAAGGGAATGTTTTATGAACCGAAGCAAAAAGGCAAATAAATGGGGGGTAGATTCAGACATGGGAGGGGGACGTGGGGGCGTATCTGAAATCCCCGACATGAATTCATCACGCAGATTGATCCCATTTTCAACACATTTCCCATGTTTTTCCCACACGTGCAGGTTCCCGCCATTTTGGGACGCACTGGGGTCATGTGACCATTAACCCCGCCCTCCTGATGAACCCGCTTGTCTGCGGGAGTGCCAGCTCCAGGCTGATGGTCACTCTTGTACTACTTTCTCGCAGCCTTGATGGCATCGCATTTATCCCAGAGCCAGTGCCGGAGGCTTCACCCGTTAGCTGACGGACATCCGCTCTGAAAGGAACACGCCCCACACGGGACTTAAACAAACAAACTTCACCATCTGTGACTCCTGTCATCTAGCTTTAACTTTTCTCCATTACAAAATACTTCCTCTGAGTTTGTTTTTGGAATTGTTGTCCCCCCCCCCCCCCCCCCCCAGTGTGTGTGTTGAGTAGCGGAATGGATAAATTAGTTGAATTTCACCCTCTTATCAGAGCGGCAGAATCGCTACGCCATGTTTGCAATTTACATAGAAATGAATCGTTTAAAACATTCAATTATGTGAGGATATTGAGCCTAAATGTGAGGGTTAGGGCATATTTCCAGTCCCTGCTAATATGGCCACAAGGCTGGAGGACGAGAGGAGAAGAAACCGAAGGCTTATATGGAAACTGCAAGGGCCAGCAAATCTGTAGACAGATAAACCGGCTGCAGGAAGTTTGCTGCCTCAGTACCGAATCTTCATAACTGTGTATTCAACTCCCCGCCGCAATCTGCACCATTACGCTAAGAGACTTTAGCGTTATTGTTGCTAATATTTGAACAATGAAATATAACTTCAAACAGAAACTTTTCCTATTGATTCTGGGGCCTTTCTGCCTGCCGATTCATTTGTTTGTTTCTTTCTTTCTTTCTTTCTTCAGCTCTGTCCTTTTCCGAAACCGCACTTCACCGTGAAGGAATTTGCCAAACAGACGGCAGAGAAATGCGCAAAGGGAGCTCCGGAATATTCTCAGTTATTTTTAATTTCGCTATCTCCCTCCCATCTGACATTCAGAAATTAAACACCCCCCCTTTCTCCCTGAAAGATGTTCCTCCATCTGCTTCCGGAAGAATCCGGAAGGCAGAGCCCGGCCTGAGAAGACAATGTGGCTCAGGAGGTGAAGCCACTCCTTTGTATTCATGTCAGCCAAGTCTGTGATGCTCAGGATGGCCATTATTCTTAATGATGCAACACAGGTGTTCTGGCTTGTAAAAGAGCCACTCCTTCTTGGATGATTATTAACCATATAGCCCTTCTTTCCTGTTTTCTGTGTTTTTTACAAGTAGTGGGGGGGGGGCTTTGTCATCATTCCACCTCCATTCAAACAGCACTTAGACGTGTCCAGGCTGGATTCAGCTGCATGGCTTTTGATTTGATTTTTTATTTGATTTCCCTGTTTCATCTGGGTCGGGCTCAGCTACTCACACCTCACACAAGTTTCGGTCAAGTTTTATCCGGTTCCTCGGGCCCAGACAAGGAGCAGAGAATTAAGACGATTCAATCAGGACAAAAATTGTTCCCGCCGCTCCTCCTGATTGCGAATTCGTAATCTTCACAACCTTTTTCCGTCTGGCGGGAGATTCTTTTAAAAACAGGAACATTGCAGGATAGTCAATGAGATATATGCAGAAGTCAGTTTCCGAAACTCCTCAATGCTGTTTCTAAAATGTTTTTTTTTTTTGGAGAGAGCTAATGAAAGGATACAGGATTTGTGAGCCAGTTTGAACTGCACACAAGTCCCTTTGAAACGTCTGAATACTGGAGTTCAAAACGTGTGAGAACAGGAGAGAAGAGCAGCAACCTTTCAGCCCCGATAGGGAAGCGAACACAAAACAAAAGGGTGTTTTTGAAAGACAGAAGTCGTTTCACAGCAGTTTGATGAATCCACAGGAGAAACTTTTCTTTAAAACACAGTGCACAAACTTTCAGATTCTGTCCTTGATAACAGTATGCTGTCCTTCCATCATAGGCAGATGGTCTGTTTGGATTGCCACACTCTTTTACTGGTGCCAGTCTGGCCCCCTCCATCAAAAAAAATGCAATGACTGGATGCATCGCCTGCCTGGAAATCAGACTGCAATAAAACAATTTCACAACATGAGCGAAAGACACAAGTCCAACTTTGGAGGCACGTTCAAGGGAAGGACCTTATGAGGCTCTTTTTATTCCCCCCTCCCAAAGAAATCACTGAAATGTGGCTCCAATTTATGTTTGTTTCATTTCTTGGGAATTGACCCATTTTTGTTCTGTTTGCTTGTTTGATATGTTTGGATTAAGTATGTTTGATTGGTTTGTTTTGGTTTGGCCTTTTGTTTTTGTTTGTTTAGTTTTGACCCTTTTTGTTTGTTTGTTTTCTTTTTTATTAATAGCAACTCCAGGTTGTACATCCACTCAGGGCAAGAACACCACTATCCTACCTTCTTCCCCTTGTTAGTCTCACTCACAGATCCGGGGAAATCAGAATTTGGACCAGGTGGAGCAGAACATCCTTTATATGGAAACTCTAACATCTGACCTTTGTGCTCCTGTTTCCCTTGTGTCCCTGTCCATTAAGGAAGAGCTACCAGTGAACGTATTAAACTGGAACCTGTTCACACAAGCTATCACAAGCACCCTGAAAGCTTTTGAGGGTGAAAAAAGCACCTTAATGTGAAGGAGGCATGGACCGATGCGTCAGAATTTTCCGTCAGTCTTGCGTCCCCGTGCCCACTGACAGAACTGAGCTGGAGAAGGCTGAGCTTAATGGGCTTCATACCATCTTGTTTACCTCTTAAAATTGTGAAGTTCTTCTGTAGCTTTCCTTTCTGCATCCTTTCAAAGAAAAAATAAAATGTAATTAGCTGTGGCTCCTTTAGCAATTAGCGAAAGGAGCAGGGTGATCTGTAACGGGGGAGTGCCCTGTTCATTAGGCTCGTGGCTCTCCGCGCCTCACGTTTTGATATTTTATTCTCATTCGCAATTTTAAAGGCAGCTTGTCATCTGGCAGCAGCTTCTGAGCATCACTTTAACTAATAAGAGAAGCATTCACAGTTGCTTGTTCTGTTGCTTGCTCCTTTGCTTGTTTTGTTGCTTGTTCTGTTGCATGCTCCTTTGCTTGTTCTGTTGCTTGCTCCTTTGCTTGTTCTGTTGCTTGCTCCTTTGCTTGTTCTGTTGCTTGCTCCTTTGCTTGTTCTGTTGCTTGCTCCTTTGCTTGTTCTGTTGCTTGCTCCTTTGCTTGTTCTGTTGCTTGCTCCTTTGCTTGTTTTGTTGCGTGCTCCTTTGCTTGTTCTGTTGCTTGCTCCTTTGCTTGTTCTGTTGCTTGTTCTGTTGCTTGTTCCTTTGCTTGTTCTGTTGCTTGCTCCTTTGCTTGTTTTGTTGCTTGCTCCTTTGCTTGTTCTGTTGCGTGCTCCTTTGCTTGTTCTATCACATGTCCCGTCACTGTTCCATCATTTCCTGGACTCTCACAAAGACACCTCTTTATGTATTTACCAGTTCATTCCAGTTTTGAAATCTGCTTCAGATTATTACTTCCCGATGTAGTTTACATTAGGATTCAAGTATAGTCCTCACAAGCACAAAATTGAACACGCAACCTTAACCATGGCACCTCCTGCTGCCTTATCTGAAAACTCCCCCTGCAGCACGATAGCAGTCCGTCCTTAAATTTGTGTACTGGAGCAGCAGTCGGCGCCTGGTGATGAGGACACCCAGAGCGATGGTGTCTGTTCCCCTACAGGTCCTTAGCTAAACACTTCCAGCTTTGTGTGTGTGCGGGTCTCTCTCTCTCTCACCATTTTCCTTTTCATGATGCTGCACAGGGAGACGACTGGGCTTAAACGTAACCCCCCCCCCCAGTTGAACCATTAAACTAGTTTTTTTTTCGCATGCAGCATTTTCAAAGCCGCCTGTTCATGATCATCACAGCACTGACTTGGCGGGAGTCGACTCGCCCTACAGCCAGACGGGAAACAAATGTAGGGGTTTCTTATACTCTGCATGAGATTCTCCTCCGATTTTGCTTTTTCCCAGAATTCACTCCATTTTAAAATCATCCCGGAAATCACGCACCCTCCGTTCTGGGAATTAAAATCCCCTAGGCCCCCGGGGGAATATGTTATGGGGGCATTTTCATAATAATGGTGCCCGAAATGCGTTCCCTAATCCAAAGCTGTATTTGTAAAAGCTGCTAAATTACCTTGATATTGCAGAATACGGCAAATTAGGCTTATTAGAATCTCCCCAAAATAAGATTACTCAATTTCCTTTTGACAAAAAAAAAATCCTGAGTGTGCTTTTTCTTCTCACGAAGCCCCCAAACCGGGGAGGGGGGGGGGGGTTCTTGTTTTTACCCCACCGAAGCGTGAAGGCAATTAGAATCATCTTTATTATTACATTATGGTATAGCGCATGCAGAGAGATTAAAGGATCCTGCTTTCAAACAGGTTTCCTCGCTTTACCACCCCGGTTTGAGCCGGAAGGTTAGGAGATGGAGAACAGCACCAAACGGCAGCAGTCGTCGGCAACCCCGTGAATGTAAATGAAACATCCCCAACACACCAGAGACTCCGGGACAGCCGGTCTCCATGGAGCCCGTTTCAAAGTGAGATCAAACTACACTCAGCTGCTTCTTTGTGTGTGTTTGGGGGGGGGGAGGCAGAGGGGGGTGTGGTACATATAAGAGATGAAGGAAAGACAGGAAGGGGAAGGATCAATAAACAAAGAGCTTACAGGTGTCGGGGGCTCAATAATTTATCGCGGCATTTCCTGTCTTGTCATGAAACTGCATCTGAAATATTAAAGGATTTGGAGGAAACAGGCCAAAAGAGTGAAGAGGAAATGGTCAAAAGAGTGAAGAGGAAATGGTCAAAAGAGTGAAGAGGAAACAGGCCAAAAGAGTGAAGAGGAAACAGGCCAAAAGAGTGAAGAGGAAACAGGCCAAAAGAGTGAAGAGGAAACAGGCCAAAAGAGTGAAGAGGAAATGGTCAAAAGAGTGAAGAGGAAACAGGCCAAAAGAGTGAAGAGGAAACAGGCCAAAAGAGTGAAGAGGAAACAGGCCAAAAGAGTGAAGAGGAAACAGGCCAAAAGAGTGAAGAGGAAATGGTCAAAAGAGTGAAGAGGAAATGGTCAAAAGAGTGAAGAGGAAATGGCCAAAAGAGTGAAGAGGAAACAGGCCAAAAGAGTGAAGAGGAAACAGGCCAAAAGAGTGAAGAGGAAACAGGCCAAAAGAGTGAAGAGAAAATGGTCAAAAGAGTGAAGAGGAAATGGTCAAAAGCAACATTTTAGGACAGAGTTCTGCTGAATTCTGCTGTAAAAATGATTCTTTTAAACCTTAACCTTTGGTAGATCATAAAAAACATAATGGATAATAAGCAGGTGGTTAAAGTAAGTCCATGTTCAGCTTAGCTAACACACCTAGCATGTTTTCCGGCTACAGGTGAACCTCGTCTGAGAGGTTTTCCCAACAATGTGTCTGAAGCTTCTTGCACGTGTGTATGTGATCCTTTTTACCTCCCCTCTGAGTCACTGTGGGGTGGCTCTAGGGTTCGAGCTTTGAAGCTAGGATCTGAAGGTTGCTGGCTCAAATCCTCGCTGACCCTCCCCTTAGACCCCACGCTTTACTTGCACCTCTATTTGTGCAAATATCTCAAATAAGAAGAAGGTGGAGGCATGCAAAAAGAATCACTTCAGTGTTCATGTAGTCAAACTTGTTTGGACAGCAAATTAAAACTTCATGTCATTCCTGGAAGGATGGACTTCTGGATGTTAGGGGCTGGAGTGCTTTTTGTGTCATTTCCACTGTATTTCCTCACTGCTGCCTCCAGACATTTGAAAAATTGCCTGAATTACTGGAAAAAATCATTAGGCTGAAAAATAAGATTAGGAGCCATGTTCTTAAAAGCGTGTTTCTCTTTGGCCGATCCGTCCCCAGCCTTTCCTGGAGGCTCCTTTCTCTTCAGATGACTGACTGCAGTGAAGTCACAGTATGGAGAGAAAATCACATGGAACCTGACTTCTGGAAGTGTCACTCTGTAACAATCTGCAGTGATGCACACTGCAAAGTGAACAATTAACACAACCCGCTGTCACCTGTGTGTGTGGGTAGGTGGTTTATGAAGACATGACAAATGTCCCCACAAATGTGATAAAATCCTGTTATTCTGACCTTGCGGGGACATTTTTTTCACTCCCCACAAAGGGAAACTCAATTTTATAAAAATCTGTGACTACAATCAAAAAAGTAAAATTGCTAAGTCTTGTATTTTGTTTGGTTACTTAGAGCTGGGTGGGGGTTAAGGGTGTCATGTTGGGATTAGAGTTATGCCGCGGAAATAAATGGAGAGTCCCCACAAAGACATAAAAACAAACGTTTGTGTGTGTGGTGGTATGAGGACACCAAAAAAACTCTCAGCTCTTTTTAAATGTCCGACTCTCGCGCAGATAACCAGGGAGACCTTTGAGAAACCTTGATGCTTCAGAACAAAAGAATAACTTGGTTTTACCTTAGACTTGCCTTACAAACACGAGTCTGACGCATGCCTTTCAGGGCTCTCTGAATGTCCTCATAAAGTACATCACAGCACAGTACATCCCCCACCCCCATGCCGATCGTGAGAAACAGTTTTGTTTGTTACCACTGTGTGAGTCCTGTGTCAGTCAAACCCAAATGTAAAAATAGATAGGTGACATTCAGCCCAGTCCTGTAACCACTGCGCCCCCTGCTGACCAAACTATGTACACCACAGTAAGAAAAAGGCGTCTGAATGCACGGACCTCTTCACTCCTTCAAGCAGGGACAGGAGAGTGCCTACAGAGGAGAGCTTGTGAGTCCACTCACACCCCCAGCAGTAATTAAGAGGGTCTGAATTTATGCAGCCTTGCTGCCACAGCCCCCCTCTGCCCCCCTCCCCATCCTCCAGAGGGCTGAACCAGCAGCTAATCCGCCTGCTTGGGGCGCTGGAAACGCACTCGAATTATATAACGCTATCAGGGAATTTATCTCTGTGCCCCGCTGATTAAGTTTATGAGTTTTCAAATTGGCAATTTTCAGCCCTGGGCGTCTAATATTCCCCTCCGCTTCGGGGGGGCTTAAAACAGAGGACAGCGAGCTTCCGTTTAAATCGCAGACGGCATGCGCGATTGCCACGGGCCCTCAGAATATCGTCTTTCGGGTCCTTACCCCTGAAGCGAACGAGAATGATGCAAGTGTAACAGGGGGCTGTGGGCGGAGTCAAGGACAGACGCACCCGCCGCTTCAAAAGGCCAAGCGTACCTTTCCTTAAAGAATCTGTTTTCCGTTGCTTTTTGTGATATGAATTCTCTCTTTTTTCTGATGCACAAGGACAAGCACAAAAGCTGTTATCTATAACTATGAATTACGTACATGCCTGGATAAGAATGTATTACCCGTCCTCTCAATTACCCATTACTAAAAACCGGTTTGGCTGCTGTGGATCTTTAGCACCCTCTAATGGCCGTTTTGTGTTATGCGCGTTATTTCCAGTTTAATATGGTAATCACACGTTCATTGTGTTCCATTTATACTGCGCCCCCTGCGGGTGACGACTTGCCATCACAAGAATTATATTCATGCGGCTCCTAAAGGTATTCAGAAGGAATACAGGAGTATATGAGGAGACTCATAGCTTTAAGACTGGAGCGCTGAGTAAAAAGCTCCTGCTTCAAATCCCAATCTAAGCAATAATTGTGAGTTAATAATAGTTATTTCCCACAGAGCAAAACTGTATAACAGCGTATACAATCACTTTGTACGAGCGTGAGAAGAAGCACAGCAGATATAATCACACTGATGTCACAAAGAATGAGGCCGCTTTCAGGCATGGGACCCATAGGCAGATGATAAGGTTTAAATCCTAAATGTCCTGAAATATTCTGTTTTATTAAAAGGGAGAGTGAGAAACAGAGAGACGAGAGAGAGAGAGAGAGGGAGAGAGAGAGAGAGATAAGAATATTTTAATGCTTGAAATTTATTGGGCTTTGAGACAAAAATTAAGAAATAAATGTAGCACTGTGATACATGAGTCAGGTTCTTGCATTATCTACAGCACTTATGGAGATTCTGTCCACATTCATCATCCGGTGGTAGGGAGAGGCTACGCTCATCCGTCAGCCAATGAAACACCACACTGAAGATCAGAGGTGGAAAGGGTTAGATCCACGAAATACAAATCCAGAACAAGATTATGTTTCAACCAGCCATCTGCGTATTCTGTGATTGTGACTCTTTATACTCAGTTGGTCAGCTGAGCATTCAGTACTTTTCTTTTAAAACAGCATAAATTAATTGATAAAATGTTATTTCTGTGGCTCTGATGGGTGGGGGGTGCTCCTTCTGATGGGTGGGGGGAGCCATCCTTGACAGACTGATTAACCCAAAGCCATCGCCTCCATCGTCTACCTCCGCCTCATGTGTCTGACGTACCAATGTCAACACGTGTGACATCACACCTCCTCACATCCAGCTGTCCCGCCCCTTCCAGCTCAGAATTCACAGAATTCACAGGTGAATGTAGGCCTCCCTCACCTTCAGCTCAAAAGGCTGGTGTGTGGCGGCCCATCGAGTTAAGCCTTTTTACCTGTGCTGAGCAGGCTGCCGCTTCAAATCCAGCCTTCTGCATAATAGCCAAATTTCAGCGTGCCCTGAACATCCCTCCCCCTCCCCCCAATTTCACAGCCACCACAGGCGGTGGCTCTTCAGTGCTATTCCCAATCTGCCCTATAGAGGGCAGGATGTCCTCTACATACATCAACCACAAGAGCGTCAGTCAAGTTCAGACTCGAACAAAAATGTACACATTAAATTCAGCAAATTTAAGGATTCCTAATAAGTCAAGGAACTACTTTCAATCTCTGACTCTGACTGTCACCCAAGCATAAGTTGTCCGTGTAACAGAGGCCTTCTTTAATATCATCTTTGCAATCACTGTTATTCTGTCCTATTTCCTGGCTGCAGTCACATGACCAGGGATCCAGTTCCTGCAGTTCATCTGTAATGACTGAGACTAGAGACCCAAACTGCAGTGCTGGGATTTACAGTAATAAACTGAGATCCACAACAACCACTATAAACCTCAAAGAAACGTGGTAAAGTATACAGGTCGCCAGTATACGTACTATACGTGTATCACAAACCATATACCTCCAGCATAGCCAGAATATTGACTTTGACTGTGCCATGAGGAAACTAGGCATGCGAAACGCGTACCTTTAATAACCCTACGCTAATTCCTTAAGGGCGAAGCCTATTTGCGGTGTCACGTTGTAGTAAAGGTCATCACTAACAGTGGGAAGAAATGAGGAAGACTACCAGCACCCTCCAGTCAAGTCCTCAACGACAAAATTCGCCAGGGGGAGGGGTCCATTTTTATTTGGGAGATTGTGGGAGGCATTTGCATACCCTTGGCCACACCCCCCCAGACCCATAAACAGGGTCGGAAGACAGGCAAGATTTTCAAAACCAGTGACCAGGAGCTGGATACAGTTCAGCGCCAACATCCATTTCCTGCTTGCATTTTGGCAGCGTTTGCTGACCCAGATGAAAATCAATATCTTTATTTCCAAAAGGCTCTGTGAAGAAGCGAGTGCTTCCTCTGCCAACCAATATTATAGTTAAAGCAATATCACTGATATTGTTTTTGAACACTTGGGTGCTGTACATCATTTTCATGTCAGGAAGACATACATTTATAAGTATGTATTATTACTTTTATTACTATTGCAGCTGTTCTTCTTATTGGTATTAGCAGTGATGTAATTTAATATAATTATTCACTCGGTTGATAGAGGACGACATTTGCCCGTGATTCGCCTTACAGCCACTAGAGGGCGCTGCGTTTCGCTTTGTGGACGGTTTGAGAAAAGAGTGAAACTGCAAAGGTGCGTCCTAAGGCGACAGTTAAGTGGTGAAACCTCATGAATGCATATTATACATTTTACCCGAGTCCTCATTCTAACAGTCGTTGCTTTTGAGAGAAAGTGCGGTTCCTAAGAATAGCTGCAGTAATCATGATCTGTCGTTACGATGAGATAATTAGAAAACAGCAACCTCTGATTCAGTATCTGGCTGACCTTGCGCTCTGACCTCAGGTTTTCCTCACGTGTTCGTCGCAAAACTGTACGGTAAATATGTTATATAAATGTAATTCTAAAACTGTCATGCTCCAGGTGTATCCACTGATGATGATAATAATAATATAGAATTACAATATAATAATATTATTCTGTCGAGAACACTGCGACGGACAGGGATTCCGAGGAAGCAGCTGTGAGGTATACAGACGGAAAACGATGTACTCATGTCTATTTTTTTTTTTTTTAAGTATTTCTATTCATAATCGCTTCTTCTTGCGCCAGAGACGTCATCAATGTGTGCGGTAACGGGATTGGGTGCCGATGGGAGTTGTAGTTTTATTTCTACTTGTGGTTGTAGTGAAAAACGGCCTGGCTCCCTTTGGCTGGGCTGCTCTTCACTGGCGAGTCGGAGCCAGCGGTGCCGTGCGTGGACGCGGACGCGGGCCTAGCTGCGAGAGTCTATGTCCCGTATTCATGAAATATTTGTCACTCGTGTGGTCCGCTGCTTTCCAATTTTGCTTTACGATTCCCCCCCAAGCTCACCACCGCGAGCTCTCTCCTGCCACCCTTCCCCCCGCCCCCGTTTTCTTTCCGTTGCCCCTCTGAGCGCCCCCCCCCCAGTCCTCCCCATCCCCCATCCCACTGTTGCGCGCTCCCGCCCGCCCGCGTTCCCGACGCCGCCAGCAGGCTGGGAATCGCTGGAGCGCAGCGAGCCGGAGGAGGAAGCGGCCAGTTTAGTGTGCGGAGGACAACAAAAGACAGAAGGAGAGAAAGTCACCGAAAAAACCACACACCGCCGGACTAAACAGGTAGGGCCAACTCACTTCGACTCTTCCTTCCTGCATTTATTGGTTTTATTTTTTTTCTTTCATGACCATTTTTGTAAATGCTCTGATGCAAGCTGGAAAATATTAGGCAAGAATATAAGGAAGGTAAGTGAAGGACGAGCATAACAATACGGGCTGGGGGCAGACTGATCCGGCCGGGGGTGTAATGTTAAGTCTGCATCCATCACATCTGGACACATTATTCAACAAAGTCACATCAGGGCGATAGAAAGCTGTAGATGGGAATGTTAAAAGCGCATTGTGCCT
The DNA here is from genome assembly GCF_023856365.1 of Brienomyrus brachyistius. NCBI lineage: Eukaryota > Metazoa > Chordata > Actinopteri > Osteoglossiformes > Mormyridae > Brienomyrus > Brienomyrus brachyistius. Next base: position 2,096,255 of record NC_064549.1, read on the forward strand.
GTCTCTGTGTGTCTCTGTGTCTGTGTGCGTGTGCCCGTGTGGTGGATTGTCCTCTGCTTACTTTTTTTTCCAAATGTACCTTTTTCCTGTTCATACAGCGCAGTAAAGAATAGCGCTTCCCAAAATGGTGTCGGGACATCGAGTGTGACCGTTTTAAAACGGAGGAATATTTCCGAGTGCGACATTTTATTAAAAAACCATGGATCTGGGCACGGAGGTGTGTAACAGGATAGGCAAGGATCGGGAAACGAATTTACAGACGGAGTCTTTGAAGCGAAATGTTCGGAAAACGACTAGGGACGATGTTAACCAGCCGTTTGGACTCCTAGTGAAGATGCGCAAATTCTTGCAGTTTATCCGAACATGTTTGTTTAAAAAACAAAACGGATGTAGGTATTTTAAAATAAAACAGTTATTTTCCTCATATTTTCCTGGTTATTCATGTGTAAGAACAATGTAACATTTTGATATCTTGTAACGTATATCTTAACTGTTCAGTCATTGGAGTTTAATGCCTTGATAATTGTCTGCCTTGATTGTTAGTTTATACGAAAATCTTCACGAAAATCTATCCTCCTTTGATATTAGGTGGGGAATTGATGTCAGATGTAATCACGTATTTGTATCTGTCAAAGTAAGTGCTTTTTGTTCCTGCAACATAGCCTGTCTGTCTTAATCTGGTCCGAGCTCAGTGTAACTGTCCAGTAGGAGGTGAGTACAGAAGACAGGGTAGCCGTCCAGGAGCTCGTCAAAGCAGGAAGCCACGTGTTGGGCTGCCTTGTGTGTCGTTCTTGATAGACCGCAGACAATGTGCTCCTCAGACATCGCTCACATCGACCTGTCAGGCAGGCAATGTTCCACCGCTGCTGTTCCTCACACTCACACGTGACTAATGGATGTTCCTGTGTCTTTGTCTGGCCTGGAGCTGTGCGAGGAAAGCTGCTGTCACCTGCACAGTGCACTAGGCCGCGCTTCTAAAACGTCTGTGTGCAGAGTTAGCTGTGTAGACACTTGAATTGTGTGCAGATATCGTGCTCGCTTCGGAATAACCTCTCTAGATCCGTGTCTCCCAGTCCGGTCCTCTGGGATCCAGAGACACATTAATGCTCTCTCACACTTCCCTGTATGGACCAACATGTGGATTGTCTGGTAGGAGGCTCTGAGGGAGCAAAAATATGGATTAGAAAACACTGCTCTAGATCTATCTAAACACCCTTCTCTGGTTTGTGCTGACAGGGAGGCCGTACAGATGAAGAATTATCACTGCACTATTCCTTTTTATAGGTAGTATTAGATTTTTGCCCGTATTGTTGGCTCCATTCACCTTGGTCCGTTGCTCCAACCTGTAAACGGTTGCTCTTCAAACTTGACCTTTAAGTTTCCGATGACACCTTGATGGGTTTGTTGTGTTGATAACCAGTGATGACCTGAATGGGCACATCATGGGCACTTGGGGACCGTGCCTCTTTTCCAGCACTGCTTCTCCAGTGTGAGGTCCAGTGTGAGGTCCAGTGGGATCACTGAAGTCGGGTTTCCTGCTCTGAAGCCCAGGCAGGAGACAGAGATCCTGCTATCTACAGTGTTATGCCCAGACTGAGTTTACTAAATTCAGGAGATTGGTTTTATAGGGAGTCATTTGATACTGAGGACCTCGATCTACCAAGATATGAGAAAGAGACACGTTTGTGGCCCGGATTCGGGTTGTTGGATGCTCACCCTTTCAGATGTGTGGGGCAGCAGGTGGGCCTGTGTATGACGCACTGGACCTGACAGTTAGGGTGGTTGGGTCTCTGCTGGTACGTTTGAAGATAAACGGTCACTACCTGCCACAGGCAGGGATACTGCTAGATATTTAGGGCCCCAAGAAAGCATATCAGATATGGCCCCCAAATCCAATCCAGTTACGTTCCAAATTTTTTGGAGTCATCCCTCCTTTTAGGGCACCACAGCCACAGGAATTTGCCCTGTAAAAGATCCAGCTTTTTCCAGAATGTGGGAATCGCCAGTGGGAGGATTGTCACCGATGATTTTTCACTGAGGAGTACTCAGTCTTACCAGGTTAATTTCAGTGCCCCACTTGCTCCCTGTTTGTACCACAAGTGAGCCCAACATGGCATCCGAGCACCGCAGGAGCTCCTGACTGATGACCCCAGGAACGTGTGTGGCCGCCATCAGGCCACCTCCAGGGTTTTAATTTCTGCTGTGGCGTCAGAGCTCGGTGTGGCCGCTCTCCAGAGCAGCTCTGCAGTGTGAGGTGGGTGTGTGGGGTTAACGAGCCGGGGGATTATGGGTAATGCTCAGGTCCCCGTATCCACTCTGTCTGCCTCCACCTCAGCGGGTCGGCTCAGTCTGGTTCGTTATGCTCCTATTGTTGTGGATTCGGGTTTGGTCCTGGTCCAGATAGGAGATGCTGCTTTCTGCACCCCTTTGAAGAGGAAACTTCCGGCAAATTCGGCTCTGTTCACGGCGATTTGTGTATCGGAGGAGGCCTGTGCGGTATTTTTAATGACCATGCAGGGATATACTGACACCGTGATGGTGCTTTTTGTGATTTAAATAATTTTTTCTGTGATATAAATTTGCCTCTGGCCCAGAAAACTTCATGTTAGAAGTTCGGTTCCTGCACCACAGCCTCGTTAAATTGAAATGACACAATATTTTGCTGGTGCGACGTAATAATTCCTTATCTGGAAAAGCATGTTTTGGTTATTATGTAGATTTAAGGGAGTCTGAATGGTACCGTATCTCGTGTGATAAGTGGGCATTGCAGTTGCGCTTCCCCCCGTCACCTGATGCTGTGGGCCATGTTTATAAAGGTGCGCTTAATTGAAATTCAGGTGGGGAACTTATCTGGTGTTTGACGTTTGTGGGCAGCAGAATGAGTGGCTCTTATCCCTCGGTCCAGACTAGCGGGAGGGATGGTGTCTCCGTCGATAACCGGATCGCTCTCCGCGGGCCCTCCGCCTCTTTTGACGGTACACTGGGACTGCGACGGAAATTTCACGGACCCACACACGTGCCACGCAGCCCGAGACAGCAGACCTTAGACCTTAACTGCTGGTTGGCGGAATTAAATTCGATTTATGATGTTTTGGAACGTAGTCATAAACGGGCAGGCCAGCCACTAGTGGCCAGAGAGAAACAGCCTTTATCTAAATGAAGTGGATTGTGCGTTTGGAATTGCGTAATCTGCTAGGGACCGTTAATAAATGCACAAGCAAAAGCGTCAAATTTGGGCATTGGGGAGATGGGGGAGGGGAGGAGAGGGGGTGGTCACGTGGTCTGGGGAGAAGATTGCATTATTCTCTTTAGAAACAGGTGCTTTTCCAAAAGAATGAAAGATGAATAAAACAAAGTGGGAGCCACCTCAAAGACAGCCCCCCCCTCATTTTCTCAGGAAGGCGAGGACTTTGGGGGACGAGTGAATGGGGATTTGGGCTGTGCACTGAAATGTTGGTTTTGCCCAATTGTTCAGGAGATAATGACCTTTTCAAAACAGATGTAATGGTTGTATGAATGCCCAGCTTTCAGTCCGAATGGGCTTTTTATAAGGCGGGAATAAGCTGCCATTGCCATTTTCCCAGTTAAAATGGTGACACCTCTCTTTCCCCATCCCCCCACCCCCGGCACCGACTCCGGACGTCCCTGCAGTCTGCCGGCGTACGCTTTCCGCATCTTAGACCCAAAACGCACTGACTCTCTGATTTACCGTCGGCCAAATGAAAAGGGAGTGAATAAAAAAAAAAAACAATCAGCTGTGGGATCTTTGTCACGTCGAAGTGAAGCACAGGTGCATGATGGGAGTTGATTCATGGCCGTGTGACTCGAAAGGTCTTATAATACCTCTGAAATGGGGAGAGATCGCCAAGGTGAATTTGAAGGAATGTGGGGGGCGCCAGCTGTGTGTGTGTGTGTGTGTGTGTGTGTGTGTGTGTGTGTGTGTGTGTGTGTGTGTGTGTGTGTGTGTGTGTGTGTGTGTGTGTGTGTGTGTGTGTGTGTGTGTGTGTCCTGACACATGCGGCCCTGCTGAGATGAGGCCGACTCCAGCCCCTTACTGGTGCCAGTGTATCTTCACCACTTTGAATACTTAGGAGGATAAATGACCTCATTTAGGGAGTTAATGGACAGCAGTGGTACAGTGCTTAAGCACACGTACTCAGTCAGAAGGCTGCCGGCTGCCACTGCAGGGCGCTGCTCTTATATTCTCCTATGCAAGTCATCCTGCTGTTGGATAACAGTTTAATGTACGTGGACATTGAGAAGTATGGACACCGCCCCCTAGTGTCCACTGGGCCAACTGCGGATGCCTCTCCAGCCAGCACCGTCACCCACAGGGGGATCGGCTGACTATCGGGGGACTAGATAGAACCTCGGTCGTCGGGTGTCAAGCTCAAGAGGTGTGAATGTCTTTCATTATAAAGGGTGTGTCGTTTTCCAGGAGAAGGAAGGCCTGCGTTATTTTCTCGGAAATATGGCCTTCAAAGGCCAAAGCCGAGTGACTCAACATGAAAACAGTTGCTTTTCAAGTGGAGAAGGTAGCATTCGGGATGTGGGCGGAGGGTGAGGGCAAGTTTAATCCTGAGGATGGAGTCTCAGTGCTGCTCCCATTAGACTGCCCGTCATGCCGAGAGTGTCCTGTGGGGGGCAGCACCGAGCCACTGCTTTAAGATTCATACCCCCACCCCCCCCCACACGCGCTGCGCTCTGCTGCATCAGTGTAGCCTGTCAGCTGCATTGACCAGACGGCCTGCGTCATGCTGAAGCCAGGATGAAACATCCCGGGAAGGCAACAGCTGTCGTGTCATGTGTGCGGGTCTGTGTTCTTGGTGTGTCGTGTGTTCTTGGTGTGTCGTGTGTTCTTGGTGTGTCCGTGCTGATACGCCTCTGCCTCTGTGTGCCTGTGCGTGTTCGTCCCAGTAATGAGCCGGTCTGGCTCTCCCTCGCTGCCCTGCTGGTCCGGTGACAGGGCCACCTGCCGGGTTTCTCGCCCCGTCGCTCCTGTGTGGTCTGCCGGGGGCGCTGCCTGTCCTGTGATCACTGTCCCCCCCGGCTCCCCTCTGCCGATCTACACCTGAATAATTTAAAGCTCCCTCCCTTATAACGGGAGCCCCCCCCCCCCCTCACACACACACATCCAAAGATCATTCCAGAACCTGGGTAAATGGAGGGGGTTCGATTCCCACTTAGCCTGATCGTGAGCCACACGATGGCCCCACCCTGCTGTCACATTGCGTGTCATTCACAGTAGGTCGCCTTGGTCTCTTGCCGCGCCTCCTTGATAGCCCGCCACAGTGTTTCAGGGCCTGGGGGGGTGCTGCAGGCTCTTTGTTTCAGAGGACCGCCTCCCCCTGTCCTAATGAGCCCCCCTCCCATTTCTACAGGAAGACCCACATCCACACTCTGTGGTACCAACAGGAGTCACACGGCATCACCCTGTCTTTGCATCTTTGTGTGCTGTGATGCAGGCGGGTTTCCGTAGCAACACTGCTGGGATATTTCAAGAGGGCTGAGCTTGGTGGCGGTTTGTGGCCAGCTTGGTGGTGGTTGGGGGGGGGGGTATAGCAGCATGCTGCATGCCATGACACGGTGCCGACGTTAGGGATGAGGGCAGTGCTGCTGTGAAGTGACTGCAGGGTGTTAACGAGGGCGATTACGCTCCACCTTAAATGGCGGTGAACCTCACGTCTGTCCGGTTAATGGTGTGAGTACCGTCCTGCATGGCTGTGGGCCGGGGGACAAGGGGCTGTAACGTGTTAATGTGGCGCGGCGTGGTGTGGCACAGATCAGGATAGACGCCATTACCGCATGTGTGGGGGGGGCTTTTGTTCTCGTTAGCGCTCGTTAGAACTGTGTCCGGTAATCAGGAGGAGGCTAAGCTGAGAGTGCAGAATGGGAGGTGTGGGAGGGGTCTGTGTGTGTGTGTGTGTGTGTGTGTGTGTGTGTGTGTGTGTGCGTGTGTGCGTGTGTGCGTGCGTGCGTGCGTGCGTGCGTGCGTGCGTGCGTGCGTGCGTGTGTGTGTGTGTGTGTGTGTGTGTCAGGCCAGCTCCAGAGAGTATCACATGACCAGCACAGACATGGAGGTGTTACGTAACTGTAACGTAGCAGCAAATTTCCCACATCATCCATGGTGCTCAAGGGCACTGCAGCACAGGAACAAGGGAGTGTGAAGAATGGAAGGCGAGACACACACTCTCACAGAGGCACACACTCTCACAGAGGCACACACTCTCACAGAGGCACACACTCTCACAGAGGCACACACTCATGGGCTGTGACTGTGTGTGTGTGTGTGTGTGCTGCGTCTGCACATGCAAGCTAATTAATAAAAGGGCCATTTTTTAAGGCAGGAAAGGATCATGGTTTATGGTGCCCCCCCCCCCCACCGCTGCTCATGGCCCCCCTCAAAAACCACCCCCCACTCTCTCCCATCATTTCTTAAATTTTGTTGGGTTAAGCCCCCCGAATCCTGCATTGTGACATAGATAGGTGTTAATGTTGAGTATAACTTAATTCTGTATTATTGTATTAGCGTCTTTAGGTGCCTTCAGTGTAGGGTCCTGTGTCACCCCAGATAACTGTGCTTCTGTGTTACGTCTTTGTGGTGTGTTTGCATGGACAGGAATCCATATTTGCAGTTTGGTATGAGCTCTTACGCCCTCGTGCCTGTTTGTGCGTCTGTGTGTGTGTCTGTGCATGTCTGTGTCTTTGCGTCTCATTGTGTATGTGTGTGTGTATCTGTGTGTGCGTCTGTGTGTTTTGCTTTACTGCTAACGCCCCCCCGGCCTACGCCCTTTGTGGTTTGCTATGCTCAGCTGTGCTATGCTGTGCTATTCTGTGCTCAACTGTGCTATGCTGTGCTATTCTGTGTTATGCTGTGTTCTGCTGTGCTGTGCTGTGCTCTGCTCTGCTCCGCATGGCCGGCCCGCTTTAATCATAACCTCTCGCTGTATTATTTTGCAGATCGCTTACCCATTCTCCCATATTAGCTTTCCTCAGAATGGCAAGCAGTCTACCCACTGACAAATTCAGTTTCTTGTATCAACCCGACGGCTGTCAGAACCTGAAGAGGTCAGTGTGACGCCCCGTGTGTTTTTCCCGGCCCGGCACCCGGCGGGGCCGCGGGTTCGAGCTCGGCGCCCCCCACCTGGCCACGCCAAACCCCACCTTTAAATGTTACCTCTAGCTGAACTGTGTGTACGGATAACTGCCCCATACCACACCGCCATTAAACTGCCCTGTGCTGATTGAGGACTCCGGTGTTGGTACAGAATAAACTGAATCTCACCACCTGCATGCTGCCCGCCTGCCTGCCTGTCTGTCTGCCCGCCTGCCTGTCTGTCTGTCTCTGCTTTGTTGTCCTTTAATAACATGCCTTGCTCCTTTCCTGTTGGGGGGGTGTGTTAGGAGACATTCTCATTGACTTTTTTAGCCATCGCCTGGTTGTATTTTGAGGGGAACGTCCCCTTCGCAGTCTGTCCCACAAGACTTTGTGGGTTATTATGCCAGATGGAGGTCAGTGAGTGTGACACGCACGCATTCTGCAGTGTGTCCTGTATCTCTGATTGGTTTGGACCAAATGAAAGCTGCACTCTCCTCACATCCGGCGTGGGGGGGCGGAGGGGTGTCTCCTTACTGACTGGTGTGTCACCTGTCACCCATGTGGGTGGCCGCAGGATCGCGGAGGCCAGCTGTCTCTCGGGGGAGTGGCTCTCTGCACGCCAGTGACAGGCCCGTCACATGGTGTCCTGGTGTGTTTCAAAGCCGCGTGGTTCTGTGTGTGGGCCGGCCTGCGCACTGAGCCCCAGAACACCCCCCTGCCCATGCGCCGGGACCATAAACACTGCTGTAGGACCAAAGTTGGTGGCTCCTTGACCAGTACGATACCCGCGAAAAGGACGGTGGTCTGTTGATCACCCCCCCCCCCCCAGTTTTTCATAAGGGAGTATTTCTCCCTAGAGATGGGGGAGGGAAGACAACAGCCGGCTCGCTGTTGATTGGCTGCTCTCATGGCCGGGGTGGCCTGGCGGGAGGAGCGAATGTAATCGGCTGGGTCATGCATGCGTGAACAGGGCGTCTGGGCGCACTGGGGTGAGATTCCGAGCTGCCACTAGGGGGCGTTTCTGCCGGGGGGAGGGGGGGGAGCAGAGAGTCCTCTGAAAGCCTTTGTTGTTATCGTGAGACTCTTTTCTGTTTATGCCTGTTTATCTACATCTATCAGAAACAGCAAGAGCTCCCACAGCATCAGCTGTGCAGGTTTATATGTCGGCCTGTGAGCTGAACACTGGCGAATAATCAGGCCTGTCCTGAAATGAATGCCATTTTGGCTCTCGGTGAGGAATTCCCAGAAGCCCCTGCTTCGCCTTCCAAGATGGCGTCCCGTGACCTTGAGCGGAAGTCAGTTAACCACAGTCAATTAACCCTCGGCGTGTCCCGGCCTCTCTGCGAACACCCAGGCTCCAGTGCGCGTCTGCAGGTCCCTTTAGAGCAGTTCATCTTCTGGCAGAATCGTCCTCTCACAGGGAGAGAAATGCATGTGTGAAATATGGGGTCCGTATAACAAAAGCTAGTTAGCGGAGCTGCCTTCCACGGGGAGGAGGGGTCCTCTCACGCCCGGCGCTGCTACCATCACACCATCCGTCACAGCGGACGGGAAGAGGAGCTGAAGGCTGCCTGGGTTTGTCTTTCAGAACGGGCTGAAGACCAAGCAGAATTTCTGCAATGGGTTCGAGTGGGGAAAGTCCCCCTCTGTCTTTTTGCGTTTTTTTGACTTTGACCATGACGGATCTTACCGGGATATTGTGCACTGCGTCGTACACATGGTCTCATGAGAGTCTTTACCTTTCTCCTGTTATCTTAAATGCTTTTCCCTCTCTCTCTCCCTCTCCCTCCCTCTCTCACCTCATTCATGCATCCTCACTCTGTCTTTCAGTAAGAGCAGACTGTCTTCCGCCATGAACCCGGTCTACAGTCCCGTCCAGCCCGGGACCCCCTATGGAAACCCCAAGAATGTGGCATACACAGGTAAGCCTGCGGGAGGGGCTGGGGGGTGGGGTCAGGAACGAGCGGCACTATGCTCTGATTGGTGGGATTAAGAGCCACTCGTCTGAGGCCGCAGGGTTCTCTGCAAATGGGCTCGTTGTCCTCCACGTGTCCTTCATTCCTATTTTTGTTGCTGCGCCGGCTGCTCTTCCGCGCATCCTGCAGGTGAACGCCGATTCCTCCCTGCTCCTGCGTTCTGACTATTACGTTGGTCCTCTTTTCTTCTCTCAGCTTTTTTTAAATTTTCGGCATTTCCTCTTACGTTTGTGGTTTGTTGCCCTTTTTATTTTCCTCAGGCCACACCTCCTTGTAATTAATCAGGTTTCACCACAGAATGTCTGGCTGCTGGCCATTGGTGTATCGCGCAAACGCCTCCCACCGGCAACACCACCCCCAGCTCTTTGGTTCCGCTCAGGGTTCTGCAGCCGTCCTGCCACAGGGTGTCCTACCCACATCAACAGGGAGCCTTTTAGTACACTGCCGGATCCACTGTAATCTGGTTGTGTAGGAAATGTCACTTTGGGAACCACTGTGCAACTTAGGAACTCTGAAGGTCTCATCAGCGGGAATCGATGGCTCCCTCCGCTGTCCATACCCTGGGGATGCCAGCCCCATTCACCCAGACACCACACGGGGCTCGATTAATTCCGGGCCGCTTTCCATGTTACGAAAAGTCAGCCATGCAGGCCGGCGCGTCTCTTCCGAGGAATGTTGCAGTGAACTTGGGCACAACGTAGACAAAAACAGCATGTTCGGCTCATGATAGGAGAACAGCTCGCAGTAAACCCGGTTCCGGTTTCACCCTGAGTTTGGAGACCTCAATAGAGACGCTGAAGATGGAGGATGAGGAGGAAGATGTGATTCTGTCCAGTTGTGTGCCTTTGCATCCTGGCTGGCTTGATTTCATTTTATGGCTTTGCGATAGCTTTCAGCCAGTGGGGTTAGTCTGGCTGGTGGTTAAAGCCGTTACTAAAGGCAGATGCTCGCCCAGGCATCTGCCAGCTTCTGTAAATCTCCAATAAACAGCGATGTGTCCTGACCCCCCTGAGTCAGAAGCCCACACAGGGTGACAGCTATGCGTTTAACATTTAAAATGTCTTTCATTGCAACCGCTGAACCGGTTTCTTGCTGTTTGTTATCTAGTGAACATCTTTTTATGGACTGTGGTGTTGATGCAAATGATCCGGGGGGGGGGGCATTTCAGGGTTCCTGTCAGATTCATCACCCCCCCCCCACCATGAAATGCATGGAGATGAAGCTTGCTTACATTATCTCCTCTTGTCAGGAGCCCCTAGGCCCCTGGTTTAATAAAGTGTTCTGTCAGGGTGGGGGGTTAATTAAAATAAAATTAGGGTAATTTGTTCCAGGGGTCCGCTATTGAAAGATTACATATATGCCACCTGATCTTGCCTTTGTGTTTCTCTTGGGGAGGGGGCTTCCACAAGCAGCCATTAAACCTGTTTATCGTTTGTCTCTCTATCTATCGTGTTTCGCTGCGCGTGTGTTTTGTTCGGGGCCCCAGGGCCCCCTTCAGCGGCCTGTGGCGGGTCATGGTGGCAGGTCTGCGCTTCCCGGTGGTGCCCGGGGGCCAGGTGGCTGCATGGGGAGTGACGCGGACAGGTGACAGGTGTCAGACTCCCTGGGTCACGTGGGGGAGCAGAGCGCACGCCGCCTCTTCCTGAGCCACTCGTCACCCACATAAATCTTTCTTTCATCTCTCTTTCTCTCACTGTCTTTTTTCCGCTCTGTCAGTCCACCTCCCCCTTCACCCTGTGTCTCCTCCGCTCGCTGCTAAACCTTCTATGACCTGCATCTCCTTCCCCTGCTGTCTGCTGTCCTCCTGCCTACCGCCTGCTCCCATTCCCCCACCCCCCATCGGCTCCCAGGCGGCCAGCTGCCTCGCAGCACCTCTGCTTTTGGGCCGACTGGTGATTAATGGATTCATGGACCTGCACAGAGGGCGGGCGTCACCGGCACGGGCCATGGGCCCCCCATCCCTCAGAGACCGTGCTCTTCCGAGCCCCCCAGGACCTTCCGGCTGTTCTCTGATGGGCTTCTGCAGATATGGTAGCCTGGCTTCCTGTGCCAGTGTAATTGTGCCCTTGAATCGGGTTAATTTCACTGACCTTCACTGGCAGAGTAAAATATGCATCTGTCTGAAAAGCATATAGTACCCCCCGCCCCCGCAGGCTCACTGCCCCCACCCTATCTTCTCTGTCAGACTCGTCCATGATATAAACTTTTTCACCAGCCCCATTTCCCCAAACATCTTTGAAGGGGGGGACAGCGTGCTCTTACTGTCACCCCACCCTTCCTGCCCCGTCTCCCTCCCTCATTTTTCATTTTCTCTCCACTAAGCTCCTTGTTTGCCCTGTCTTGCCCTGCCCCCCCACTCTCACCCCCCCAGGCAGCATCCTGTGGTGAGGTGCAGGAGTTTGCTTTGTTCCTTCCTGTTGTCATGCAGAGCCCCTCCCCCCTCCCCTTCCCTGTCAGCGCAGTGGCCAATGACAATCAGAGCCTCGGCCCACCTTACTTCAGCCAGCCTATCATGTTTCTCCCATCTTAACGCATCATGCGTGGCGATCTCAGCGTCCTTTGAGGATCGGGGGCATTCCCACGCAATGAGACCCTGGTCTACATTTGTAACCGTGTCCTTCTGCCTGGGGGGTGGGTGCGGGGTAGCATCAGGATGAAAGGGATATTCATGAGAAAGAGCCGGAGCCAAAATGGCGGCCGCGACACTCGTGCCGGCCATTATGAGGCTCCTGTTACACAAGGCCCTGTTAATCAATCCCAGAGCTTTCACCAAAAAAAGTATTAATGCGAGGTTTATTTATAGGGCCGAGACTGTCAGCGCCGGCCTACTTCCTCCTAAGCAAGCTTGTGAAAGTGCTCCAAAAAATATATATATCGTCGTGAGCAGTTAGACAAAACATTACGGGGAGCTGGCTATTGCATGCTTTCGTTAGCATAGCCGCCTGATTCAAGTCGGAGAGTGGGAACAGTAACAGCCAAACACCACGGGGAAAATAGAGGCATCAATAATTCATGGTCCTGCCCTGTCCTGTGCCCTGCTCGTCAGCTTGGTGTCTGCAGAGTGGGGGCTCCCCCCCGAGGCGCTGCGCTGTTTGTGAACATGTGCTTTACGCCGATTTAATGAACATGGTAACGAATGGAATCAGACAGCAGGGCCTAAACGCGCCTTTACCCTCTGTGCTGGGGGTCCCTAAAGGCCCCGGGGCCATTTGCCCCTCCAGGAGGGACACGGAAATGGGATGTTTAACTTGCAACTGCCATCCTCATTTTGTAGCTGGTCGTCCATATCGCCACACAAAGGCGGAAATGCGATCCGTGGAGGGTGGTATACGGAATGGATGGTGAACAGCATGATGAAGTGAGATTAAAGAATTTAAAAGCGGTTTTTAAAATGTATTTTTAAGGCGGTGTAACGCTATGTGTAATCCTTCTTGGCGTAAGGTGTAGCGCACCTTTCATTTGTGCCTGACAGGTCTTACATCCATTCTGTACATCTGACTTTCCCTTTGGGGGTGGGGGGGGCCTTTTAAAAGCACTGCTCCCCCCAGCAGGACGCACTCCCCTAGTCGACCCCACACACACACACACACACACACACACACACGAGAAGAGCCTGTCGCCTTGCTCGTTTGTAACCAGCCCCTCCGAGGGACTCTGTCTCCCGCCGGGGGGTGGGGGGGGGACGAGGAACAGGAAAGGGTTTCTGCTGCTCTGATTGTCTCGTTGCCGGGGGCGCTGACGGTCATTAGCATTCCAGCAGAGAGCTGGAGTGGCTGTTGCTATGGTGATGGGCATTGATGAAGGCCGGTGGATGCAAGCAAATGAATGTAAAGGTGCCCCGGGTGATGCTTTCACAGGACAGCAAAATGAATGTAAAGCAACTGGGCCTGAAATATCAATGCACAAGCTAAGCAATTGAAAAGTAATTACTGACGAGAGAATCAGCGAGCCTGTCTCTCATGAGGTGGCACTGAAAGTCAGGTGATAACATTTGAGATGGACCTGTCACCCCCCCCCCCCCCCCAGAAAACCTTTTCGTTTGCAAAGAAAAAAGACTCTGTTCTCTGTGGGGGGACAGGCTTACATGATTAAAATGAGAAGAATTATAATGATTGATTCTGTGACTTTGCTGTTGGGTGTCATACTGTCATTCATGAGTTTGCAGGTGCTTATAAGTGCAGGGCTATAGTTGCTCCTAACAAATGTTAAACCTTTAAGGAAGGTGGTGTTTTAGCCCAATGGTACCCAGTCCCCTTCCCCATCCTTCATCCTCTGCTACCCGGTCCTATCCCTCATCCTTTTGTACCCCGGTCCTCTCCCCCATCCCTCATCCTTTGGTGCCCGGATCCTCTCCCCCATCCCTCATCCTGTGGTGCCCGGTCCTCTCCCCCATCCCTCATCCTTTGGTGCCCGGATCCTCTCCCCCATCCCTCATCCTGTGGTGCCCGGTCCTCTCCCCCATCCCTCATCCTTTGGTGCCCGGTCCTCTCCCCCATCCCTCATCCTTTGGTGCCCGGTCCTCTCCCCCATCCCTCATCCTTTGGTGCCCGGTCCTCTCCCCCATCCCTCATCCTCTGCTACCCGGTCCTCTCCCCCATCCCTCATCCTTTGGTGCCCGGTCCTCTCCCCCATCCCTCATCCTTTGGTGCCCGGTCCTCTCCCCCATCCCTCATCCTTTGGTGCCCGGTCCTCTCCCCCATCCCTCATCCTTTGGTGCCCGGTCCTCTCCCCCATCCCTCATCCTCTGCTACCCGGTCCTCTCCCCCATCCCTCATCCTCTGCTACCCGGTCCTATCCCTCATCCTTTTGTACCCCGGTCCTCTCCCCCATCCCTCATCCTTTGGTGCCCGGATCCTCTCCCCCATCCCTCATCCTCTGCTACCCGGTCCTATCCCTCATCCTTTTGTACCCCGGTCCTCTCCCCCATCCCTCATCCTTTGGTGCCCGGATCCTCTCCCCCATCCCTCATCCTGTGGTGCCCGGTCCTCTCCCCCATCCCTCATCCTTTGGTGCCCGGTCCTCTCCCCCATCCCTCATCCTTTGGTGCCCGGTCCTCTCCCCCATCCCTCATCCTTTGGTGCCCGGTCCTCTCCCCCATCCCTCATCCTCCGCTACCCGGTCCTCTCCCCCATCCCTCATCCTCCGCTACCCGGTCCTCTCCCCCATCCCTCATCCTCTGCTGCCCGGTCCTCTCCCCCATCCCTCATCCTTTGGTGCCCGGTCCTCTCCCCCATCCCTCATCCTCTGGTGCCCGGTCCTCTCCCCCATCCCTCATCCTCTGGTGCCCGGTCCTCTCCCCCATCCCTCATCCTCTGCTACCCGGTCCTCTCCCCCATCCCTCATCCTCTGCTGCCCGGTCCTCTCCCCCATCCCTCATCCTCTGCTGCCCGGTCCTCTCCCCCATCCCTCATCCTGTGGTGCCCGGTCCTCTCCCCCATCCCTCATCCTTTGGTGCCCGGTCCTCTCCCCCATCCCTCATCCTTTGGTGCCCGGTCCTCTCCCCCATCCCTCATCCTCCGCTGCCCGGTCCTCTCCCCCATCCCTCATCCTCCGCTACCCGGTCCTCTCCTCCATCCCTCATCCTCCGCTACCCGGTCCTCTCCTCCATCCCTCATCCTCCGCTACCCGGTCCTCTCCCCCATCCCTCATCCTCCGCTACCCGGTCCTCTCCCCCATCCCTCATCCTCCGCTACCCGGTCCTCTCTCCCACTCCTCATCCTCAGTTTCCGAGTCCTCTGCCCTGTTCGTCATTCCCTTTCCCCATCCCTTAACCACTGGTACCTGGTCATCTTTACCATCCTTTATCCTCTAGTACCTGGTCTTCTTCCCAGTCTTTGATCCTTCTTCACCTTTTCCTTGGTCCTGGTTAACAAGTCACTCTTTTTACCATAGCCACTAACCCCCTCTGAAATTTGATTTGGTAGGTGATCTTATATCCTTGCTTCACGTCGCATGGTAAATGATGATAAAGCTCATAAATGGAGAACAGGTGCTGGCTCTTTACAGATAAATCCCAGTATGTTGTGCTTCACTACACGTGTGTTTTCTTGCCCTTTATTTGGGATGTGCAACAGCGTGTGACAGCCGTGTAATTGTGCGAAGCAGGTCCGCCGGAGAGAATCTGAGCTGTTCTCGTTCTGCTGGCTCTCCGCTGTCTCGGGGAAGGTAATTCTGGGTAATTTGGACGGGTGTTGCTCTTCTAATTCTGTCTCTCAGCACCGTTCTCCGCAGACTCGCCTGGGTATCACACTAGCTAATTAGCAGGAGGGCAAAAAATGCTGGGAGATGACTTCACTTGCTGGCTCTGTGGTAATTTCATACTAATTAGCATGGCAGTTGTTTTAATCTGTAGAGGAAGGTGACTTATATATGTGTACATCCCGTCTGAGTAATTCAGTTGAAATGCTTTTTAATGGAGATAGATCGAGTTCAAAGCTGTGCATTTACCCACCCTCTCGTATGGAAGCTTTTGCGAATGATTTCGATCACTTTGCAGAGAAAATTGTCAGAGCAATTTGGTTGCCATTTATCATGCTTTATTTTAGATGTGTGCAAATATTATCTGTCTTCCCACAGAACCATAGCGATTTACTGTTTGCTTTAATTAAAATTCAGACCGAAACAGCAGAATTGGGACTTAAATCAGTGTTTCAGGTTTGTCTTTTTTCCACACTGAGTTTGCTTAGCTTTAGGAGTGCTGTACATAGGCTGCTGGCTTCAGTCCGGTTTAAACTCCCGTTATTCCTTGGTGTTTTGACCCCCCAGCAAAGATCATTTGATTAGACCTTTAAGTCGAAAATTGAACAGTATCTCTGAGAAAGTGTTTCACATCAGACACCCCTTTAAGGATGAAGGTGCTTAATGATGGGTCACTGACTATGGTGTTCTATAGTACATGTTGGCCGACACGCTTTGATGTTGCGAACTGCTGAGCATGTACATTTAGCCAGGTCTCTTTGAATCTTCAAATGAAGAGCGAAGGGCACCTGTTGGACTGTGGACATGAGCTGGATTAGCAAGTGTTTATGGGTCAGTCCACAGGAGAGAGGCGACTGCTTGAATATTTAACCAGCCGGGTAGAAGGGACTGGTGGTACAGTTTGGGCAGGAACGGGCTAGAACACTAGTCTCACCAAGCCAGCCTTGAGTTCAACCCAAACTGCTATATTTACATGCTGCCTTCTGAAACAGCTTCATTGCTCACAGCGTGACCTGGATTTCACAAGCCAGCAAACGTTTGGTAGGAAAGCGCTTCATATCAATGTGAGTAATAGCTTTGCGTTTTTATATTTTCGGAAACATTTCGATTAGGCCAGTGTCTGCAACTGCTTCCAGAACCCAGAGAGAAGGAGCTGCCCAGAGGCACTGAGCGGAGCCCCCGTTACGGGTACAGTGTGTTAAAAAGGCCTGGTCCAGGTGTTTGAAGGAGGTATTTTTGCTATGAATGTTGCCATGGTTACGAGGCAGCGTATTGTGCAACGAAGATATTTTTTAATCCATTTGGCATGCAGGGTTAGGGTCTCAATCTCGGCGCAGCGCATACAGTCACTGATGCTTTCGTATGCGGAGCTGCTGTCTGTTACGGGTATTTCATCAGAACTTGGGGGGGTGGGTAGGGTCCCCTCGCCAGTCAGACCCAAAACGCATTTTTATATATTTCTCTGCATTAAATGTTGAAACGGCTGCCAGCCTGACATCTCCTGGCGAGTATGTTTGGTTTTTCGGGATCGTTCTGCGTCACTCACATTCTTGTCCTCACACCAGAACTTCGGATGAGAGCATCAACTAAATAAACCTGGAAAATGACAAAAAAATATGGAAATGTAATGAGAGCCGCCGTTTTAGTTTGACGCCAGATGGGGGAAAAAATCTCACTGCGTTTGTCCGGCGAACGAGAGAGGAGACGCAACTCCTGCTTTTCTCATCAAGTTCATTTTTTCAAAAAACAAAATATAATCTGTTTTCATCGGTTCCTAAAAAAAAATCATTTGGTTTCATTTATCCTCTCAGTAAACAGACTGTTGTATTTAAATGATCAGGTTGTGCCCCCCAATCTCGAACACGCTCCTATATTATTGGGCTGCAGTTAAATCATGAGGAGGTGCCTCTGAAGATGCAGCCAGTGTGTGTGTGCCTGTGTGTGTGTATCTGTGTGTGTGTGTGTGCCTGTGTGTGTGTATCTGTGTGTGTGTGTGTGCCTGTGTGTGTGTATCTGTGTGTGTGTGTGTGTGTGCCTGTGTGTGTGTATCTGTGTGTGTGTGTGTGCCTGTGTGTGTGTATCTGTGTGTGCCTGTGTGTGTGTATCTGTGTGTGTGTATCTGTGTGTGTATCTGTGTGTGTGCCTGTGTGTGTGTATCTGTGTGTGTGTGTCTGTGCCTGTGTGTGTGTATGTGTGTGTATCTGTGTGTGTCTGTGCCTGTGTGTGTGTGCCTGTGTGTGTGTGTGTGTGTCTGTGTGCACACACTCTGCTGGTATAATCACTGGCTCCCTGTCGCAGTGACTGGGGACCACGCTCTCTGTCCCCCGGCTCCCTTTGGGTCTCTCTCTGTGTTGGTGAGGGCATAGGGCTCCTCGGTAAGCTGGCCGGTCTTCACATTCTGCACAAGCTTCAGGCGTGAGACCAGTGGCAGCTCCTTCAGGTCTCGCCCTGGAGTCAGTCGGGTCGTAAAAGCGCAACGTGACGCGACAGGACTGAATAAGCAATGCCGTCTTGTTTTTTTTTTTTTTTTATGCCGTGGGGGGGATCCAGCAGGAATTTGGACAGCCCTCTGCATAATGTTTATCTTTTTCCCCTCCGTTATAGTGTTGTGAGACTACAGCTCCACTGGGATTAGATGAGGTTTTTATTTTTCTTAATAACTTGGGATGGAAGTCGCCCTACGTTGATTTAAATGCTAATTAATTACCGTGGTGCCAGTGCAGGGTAATTAAAGGCTCAGACACCGTCCTCCGCGCCTCGGAGAGCCGTGACGGTGTATTGTGTGGATCCCCGAAGGTGTACACTCAGTTTCTGGCCACAGATCCAGGACATTTGACACGATGTGGCTCTCCTGGCTCACCTCCATTCCAGAGTCCTTTTGGCTCTTTAATAAAGCGTAAATGTTTACGTGCTGATTCTACAGCACTGAGTCTGTCCGTCTGCGTTTAACAGGGAATCTCTGCATCTTCAGTGAAACTGGCCAATTGCTTTGAACATGTAGGAATGTCACAGCTCCCCCCCCCCCCTTCTGGTTTGGAGTACAGATGCATATATGTGCCCTCGTGGATCATCTCCACGTGGGGAGGAACTCCGGCCACCCTCCTCATTTCTTAGAGCGTTACATCATGTGTCATGACGACTTTCCACCGCCTGTGTCACCATCGTGTTGCTTCACCTTTTCATTCATAAAGTCCGTGTGGCAGGTCAGGACTGGATGACTTAAATGTCCCAAAGGCCAACGAGAGCCTTATGATTGAGAAGATTCAGTGATGTTTCTTCTAGGGGTTGGGGGGGGGGGCTTTCATTTAGATTTAATTGCTCTGGGAGAAGGAGCTGATGCCAGGTTTTGAAGTGGCTAAACGTGGATGGCGGCAGACACGGCATGCTGCTCCGCCAAGTTCAGTCCTGAGGCGGCTGCCGGTCCCTCTCCACCTGACGTGCTTCTGAGCCGTGTTCTCCTCCTCCTCAGGCTATCCCGGAGGGTATCCCACCACCGCTCCCACGTACACCCCCAATCTCTACCAGACTGGCAGTCCAGGGTATCCCCCAGGTAAGACACGCCCCGTTCCAGCCGCTACCCACCCCTGCCTGCCCCCACTCCATGCTCCCCGTACCAGTTCCTCCCTCACAGACCCGCCCCTGCCTGGATCCGCTCCTCCAACCCCCCATAACGGGAGGTGGCAGGTGTATCCCAGAGCCCGGCCTCCTCTCTGCCGCTCTCCGCACTAATTGACTCCTGTGCAGGTGAACATTCAGATATCAGTTTACGGCGCAGTTATGATTAGACTCACCAGAAGCCACCTGGCAGTAATGTAACGGGGGGGTCTGATGGAGTTGGACTGCCCAGCCAGGAAGACAGTGCTGGGTTACTTGGGTTAGTAGCGATTGCGTGCGTAAGTGTGTGTGCTGTCCAGGTATACATTATATTTTGGGGGGCAAATGACCCCACAATGTGCTAAAAACATGTTATTTTGATGTCGTGGGGACCGTTTTTTTTTTGGTCCCTACAAGAGGAAATTCAGTTTTATAAAAGTCTGTGACTGTGATGTGAATCTGCCAGAAGCTTTGTACTTTGCTTGGTTACTTATGGTTAAGGTCAGGGCTGGTTAGGGGTTCAGGTTCTCATTGCTGTTGAGACTAGCATTTTGCCCATAGAAATTAATGGACAGGCCACACAAAGATATGAGTGCGGGTCTGTGTGCGTCTGCGTGCATGTGTGCATCACTGAGTGTGCGTGTTCGCGCGCAT
Source organism: Brienomyrus brachyistius (assembly GCF_023856365.1). Taxonomy (NCBI): domain Eukaryota; kingdom Metazoa; phylum Chordata; class Actinopteri; order Osteoglossiformes; family Mormyridae; genus Brienomyrus; species Brienomyrus brachyistius. The sequence continues at coordinate 2,115,776 of NC_064549.1, forward strand.
TTGTGTGCATTAACGCACACCCATGCGTGCGTGCCTGTTTGTGTGTTTGCATGGGTGTGCGTGCGCATGTGTGTGTGGTTCCTTATCCTCTTTCTTGCCTCTGTCACTGATGTTCAGCACTTCCTTTGGGTAATTACAGCCCATTCTGTAGGAGAGCCCCCCCCCCCTCCCCAGGGTGGGCACGGTAGCCCAGCAGGGGATGGCAGCGATGCTGTACTTGATGTTTCACACGGTATCAGCACACACCTCAGGCCTCTTGCACATTGCACTTATATTGCACAGCTAAATACCTCTGACATGTCACTTATGTACAGATTATGTGCAGCTGAACATTGTATGTATTTTTTTTAATCATATTATTATTTTTCCTTATTTTTTCTTTATACTTTGTCATCATGCACAGCTGCCCGGAGTGACCAGGGTTACGTTCCACTACATGTTGGATGTGTACAGCTGTGTATGTGACAAAGAAGCCGCTTAAATCTTGAGTCTTGAGAAACACCAACTTGCACAGCTCTTTTTAAGATTTTGTCTGTCATCCATTTTTATCACTGAGTTTGTCCTCTTTAGTAAGTCGGTTCTAGCAGGATTATTAGACTGACACTGATTATCTTAAAATACCAGCAAACTTTTCCGGCAAACTATCAGCACAACGGAGACTCGCCATCTGTGCTTCAGAGAGACAGGAGTCTGACTCGAGCTTATGACTCTTGGAGGGAGTTTGTTTTGTAACTCGCAATCTGGGGTGGTGTGACTCCCATTGTTTATCCATGGTGTAATTAAATCTCTTCATCCAATGAGGTGCCTTCTTAATGGATTACGAAGAATACTTTAATGTTCCACTGGGAATTGAATTAACAGCGAATCAGAGGAGTGTCTCAGCTGTGGGTGGGTTCGTGGGTGGTATGTATTACATTGTGGGGACCAAATGTCTTCACAGTGTGATAAAAACCTGTTATTTTGACGTTGTGGGGACCATTTTTTCAGTCTCCACAAAGGGGAAACTTAATTTTCTAAACATCTGTGACTGCAATAAAAAAAAAAATTCAGAATTCTTGTATTTTGTTTTGTTACTCATGGTTAAAGTTAGGGCTTGGTAAGGATTAAGGCTGTCATAGGTGGCTTTAGGGTCTTCCCCATGGAAATGAATGGACGGTGCCCACAAAGATTTGAATACAAACGTGCGTGTACATGTGCATGTGGGACTGAGAGAGAAAGAGAGTGTCACTCTCTGCAGTACCCTTCAGTGTGCTTGGACAGGAATTTCACAGCTGTCTGGCGCCCCCTACTGGTGTTAATGTGTATTATTCAGAGCACAAGACTCTTCAAAGGAATTTAATTTGGTCAGCAGCAGTGACTGGGCTTTTTTAACTGATGGTGCAGCTAAAGTGAAAAGTACTGGCCAGGTTTAAGGAGACAGACATCAGGGAGACCCAAAGGCAGTCTATATATCTAGCAGTCTATATATCTAGCAGCCTCTGCCATGAAACATTTAACATTTCATTTGAAGGCACGTAACAGGAGTCCTGGGGTGTTCTGTGAATAACGTATTACATTGGAGTTTTACCTCCAGGGTTTGAACTAAGGAAGCTTGAGGAGAGTAAAGTGGAAATTCTGAGAGACTCTCAGCTGTGTATAAGCATTACCCCCCCCCCCCATGTCACATCCCAGAATTCCCAGCTGTCAGTCTGTTTAGGGTTGCAGCTTTTGTTCGGCTGTGTTAGGTGGTAAAATGACAGAGCCAGGCTGGGGTGACGTTTTTAACACAAGCGGGGGTGCAGTCACGGTTATAATGTTCGCTGGAGCTGGGAGGGAATTTGCAAACACTTCCAGTTCATTCCGGCTTGGGAACATTTGACCCGTGTGGGAAGAATACAGTGTCCAAGAACTTGCAGTACTGGAGGCTTATCTGGGATTGGGAGGGGCTATCAGAGCTGCTTTTGGTTAGGGGTGGGCTAACTGGAGGCTTATCTGGGATTGGGAGGGGCTATCAGAGCAGCATTGGGTTAGGGGCGAATTAACTGGAGGCTTATCTGGGATTGGGAGGGGCTATCAGAGCAGCGTTGGGTTATGGGTGGGCTAACTGGAGGCTTATCTGGGATTGGGAGGGGCTATCAGAGCAGCTTTTGGTTAGGGGTGGGCTAACTGGAGGTTTATCAGGGATTGGAAGGGGCTATCAGAGCAGCTTTGGGTTAAGGGTGGGCTAACTGGAGGCTTATCTGGGATTGGGAGGGGCTATCAGAGCAGCGTTGGGTTATGGGTGGGCTAACTGGAGGCTTATCTGGGATTGGGAGGGGCTATCAGAGCAGCTTTTGGTTAGGGGTGGGCTAACTGGAGGTTTATCAGGGATTGGAAGGGGCTATCAGAGCAGCATTGGGTTATGGGTGGGCTAACTAGAGGTTTTTCACGAATTGGGAGGGGCTATCAGAGCAGCTTTTGGTTAGGGGTGGACTAATTGGAGGCTTATCAGGGATTGGAAGGGGATATCAGGGTTTTGTTTTGTGGGTAAACTGTTGTGGCCCATGGATCGTTGTGTGTGTGCATGAACGTGTGTGTGTGTGTGTATGTCTGTATAACACCCCACCCCCTCTTCTGTCCTCTCTGCCGGGGCAGTGCTGTTGCTGAAGCAGGGCTGGCCACAGAGCTCCACGGCAGGGGCTGCGGAGGGGTCCTATGAGCTGGCTGTGGACGCGGGGTCAGAGGGCAGAGCTTACCAGGCCCCGACGGCAGCCTTCAGTAAATATCCCTCCTCTTCTCTGGACATTTGCAACCCCACCCCCACACCCCACCCACTTCTGACGCGCACCTTGCGGGGTTTGGGGGGGCGTGTCTCTAATGCAAGGGAAAAACAGGAAGTGGTATACAGAAAAGGAGGCGGGTCTTAGCAGGAGGAAGTTAGATCTTTGGTGGGCGGGTTTTGGCATTAGGGGTTGGGTCAAGTCCCTCCCCTCCCCAACTATGCGTGGTTTTCATACATTGTTTAAAACCTTAAAGTAAACAAGAGGAGTTTGCAGTTGGAGAAAATGTTGTTTATTTAGCTGTCTGGCATGGAGTCACACTGGAGGGTGTAAACATGTGACGTAGCAGCATGGAACAATTCATCAGTTAGAAACGCTTAAGTGCCAGCAGGCTGACATCGCTGCGTCTGGTTCCCCATGAAGATGCCAAAAAATGCAGCTTTGATATGCAAGTTTTGATGATATGCAGTGTGTATGTGTCTGTGTTTCTGTGTTTATGTTTAAATGTGTTCATTTAAGATTAGTGGTATTTCTGTTTATGGCCAGATTTGTGCAAGAAGTGAACAGCAAAGAGGTATTAAGTTCTTTCCTGAACATGAAAGTGCCTTAGCGTCAAGGTGTATTTCTGTTAGAGGTCAGTTGCGCTTGTGCTGGAATATTCCAGTGGCAGAAAATGTTCTCCAGACACACGCATTTAAGTTCAAGTTGCAGCCTGTCACCATGTTAGTGCGCCAACATGGCAGCTGTTGGGGGTGTGTACTGGCGTACAGACATGCCAGAATGTGAGGTGATGTCCTTCACATTGACTTTGATCATTATTTTCAGGTGCACTGTGGGTTAGTGTGCAAATGGTAAAGAGAAACGTGTATAGTTATCCGTTATCGGATAGCACTTTGTGTTTAGTTCTTGGCAAATAAGTTAGAGGTTCGCAATTAGCGGTTAGCTCATAGCAGTTAGCTGATAGCGGTTAGCTGATAGCGGTTAGCTGATAGCGGTTAGTACTCATCACAGGGTTGCCAACTGTCCCACATCTGGCGTGACACTCATACTTTCTACTTTCACGCAAGAAATCTTACAGCAAATCTGGATTATTCCATTATAAACCTAAAATTAGCTGCGTGGAAAAGGTTGGGGTAGTTTGCAAACCCTACCAACTATTTACAAGATAATAAAACTTTAACATGCATGTAAATGTGTGTGCAAATTTGTCACAAATTGAAAATCCCCCGCCAGCCAGGTGATAAAAGTTGGTGGCCCTGGTCATCATTGAATGGACACTTCAGTGGTTCACTCTGCAGTGCCCTGGTTCCTGCTATACTGTTTCCTTGCTCTGCCACCCACAGGAGAGCACAGCTCTCTTCAGCACGCTAGCGTTTACAGCGGAGGACAGAATAGAGCCTGCGTGTGACTTCAGCAGTTAGCAGTTAACGGATAGCAGTTAGCGTTTAGCAGTCATCCGATAGATGCGTCTTCGGTAGATGTGCTACACTTCAGCCGTTCTCTCTGCACCGCTCGGGTTCCTGCTTCATCAGGTGCCGCCTTGCTTCCCACCTTTACGCCCCTCCGGAGGCGTGCTTGTTTCTAGCATGAGGACGTGATCAATACTGCAGGCCAGTTTGCCAGCAGACTAGAGAACGAGATTGTCCTGCAGTGCGGTGGTGGGGGGGGGGGGGGGACGCACCGCCGTGTTGGTCTAATGGAGGCACAACTGAGGATGCGGCGTCTGTTTAGATTTCTCATGAGGCAGGTCTCTGGGGGGGTGGGTCAGGTCATTAGTGAGAATTCACACCGCTTCCTCTAGCATTATGTTTTATGTGATTGTCTCTCCCCCAGGCTGTGGGGAGTTATGCTTTTAGCTAATAATGCAAAGCGTGTTTTAGCTGCAGAAAATGGTCTTCCCCTTAAAGCGAATGGCCGTCCTCTAACATCCAGGCAGCCGGACCCCCCTCCCCCGTACGTCCCAATGCACTCCCAGCCCCTCCCACACATTCCCCTGCCCCCCAGGATGCCCACAGACTCCCACACAGCACCGTAGATGAGGTCCAGCTGAAGGCCTTTTTTGCTCTATCAAAGTCAACTGTCCTGTTAAGCAAAAAGCATATTTTCAGCAGGAGGTCTGTGCCCAGTTTTAAGACATAAAGCGGTGTCTCCTGGGCTCACACTGGTTTTAGTGGTGCATTTCCCAGTTGTTCTGCTGCCTTTGTTGTTTGAAGAGATGAAATGGTCCATGTTTGCTGTGCTTCATATCGTCCAGCAGCAGCTATGCATCCATAACCTTGTCTTTGACATTGGTGTTGATAAAGGCTGTAGTTCTGTCATATGGCCCCTAGAGGGACTCGCTGTATAACCATGAAGTGCTTCATAAGGGCATCGTTTAGAAGTGCGACTCGCAGAAAGGGACGAATAAGCAGAAAATGCTCATCTTGCTCGTCGTTTTTTATAAGAACCTGCTGATAACTTGAAGGTTTATTCAGATTTTTATTTCGGATTCTCCGGGGATGTCCCTCGTCACAGTCTAGTGGGGGGCATGTTCAACCCCACTGATGCACGTGCCTGCACAGACACTGTGGGCTAGAGAGGGGGCCGTCCAGGGGCGTCCCAGCCAGGGGCGTCCTCCATCCCACACACCCCCCCCCCATGCCAAATTGATCCCCTGTCATGCTGCTGTCTCAGCTGTCGCTAAAATGTTGCTCGCTCCCTCCCTACCTTCTTGTCCTGCAGGGTACACCACTGGGACCCCCTACAAAGTGCCCCCCACCCAGACTAACGGGGCCCCCCCGCCTTACTCCCCATCTCCCAGCCCCTACCAGACGGCCATGTACCCGATCAGAAGTGCCTACCCCCAGCAGAACCTCTACGCCCAGGTACCAATCCGGAGGAACCATTCTCCGTCTATGTAAAATAATGATGACGATTACAGATGTAATGACACAGATTTCTCCACCAGGGGGCGTACTACACACAGCCGGTGTATGCTGCCCAGCCCCATGTGATCCACCATACCACGGTGGTGCAGCCCAACAGCATCCCATCAGCCATCTATCCTGCGCCTGTGCCCACACCGCGCTCCAACGGTATGGCCATGGGGATGGTGGCAGGCACCACTATGGCCATGTCTGCCGGTGAGCCCCTCCCCCTCCTCCAGAGAGTGTAGAGTGGGCCCCCGATTCAGGGCTATAAATATAATTCAAATATTTCTATTAAGTGCATTAATTTGTACCTCCTCTCCTGACAGGCACCCTGCTGACCACACCGCAGCACCACACGATCGGGGCACATCCAGTTACCGTGCCGACGTACAGGCCTCAAGGAACACCCGGATACAGCTACGTGCCCCCTCACTGGTAAACCCACTGGCCGATTCATGTAAGTCTGCACGTGCATGCACACGTACACTCACAGCCTGCCGGGCGTCTCGCATGCAGCCCCAACTCGCTGTGCCTCCGGGAGGCGTGTCTGCCGGCAGGGGCCCAGGGCACTCACCTGCCATCCGCATCACTTCCTGTTGACGTCACTTCCTGTCTGTGTAGCTTTAAGTGGTCTGTCTCCATGGAGATGGAATGCAGTGGAATGTGCCGAGTCTCATTTAGAAGAGCAGTGTTTTGTTTGAAAGTAGCCGATTCCCCTCTTCAGGCGTTTATCCCCGAATCAGCGGCATGTCAGTAATGTCAGGACAGGCGTGTGCAGGCAGGCCTGGCAGGGGATGCTGGACCGGCCCGCTCTCTCGCCCACCTTCCTCACGCCATTGCTGTCTGTCTCCCTGTCCTCCCCTGCCTTTCAGATCTGGAGTTTAAACATCGTATGCAACTACTCAAGTCTTACACGGAAGCTCCATGTTCAGTGTGGGAGCACCGAGTCTGTTTGCAAGAACAAGCAAAGTGCAAAGGTCACTTTATGCATTTCCTAGTGTTTTTGTAAAAGCTGCTTTGTAATTGTTTGTTTGTTCATTTTTGGGTTTTTTTTTGCATCGTTCGTTTTTCCTCTGTTTTTTCCTTCCATTAATACTTTCACAGAAACTCCAGAATAACACTGACATTCCACACTAGATAGGAATCCTCTTCTGTCTTAGTGTGGGCCCATTTTCCAGGCCAGAACCAGAACCATGACATCGACTCCATCCTCATCTCCACCCTCACCTCCATCTTATGCTGCCAAATTTTGTAACAGGATTAGATATTAGGACGGGTTCTGTTTTCGTTTTGTTATTATTTCCGAAGTCCCTCGGATTTCACACTTTATTTTAATGGATTTCCTTTCAATATTCCTTCCAGTACTGGTAACAAAGGTTGTCTTCCAGCTTGTAGCAGTTTTAGATAGACTTGTAATGAATATATCCACTGTTTAACAGTATAAATGTGGTATTCCCTTTGCTAGGAGAAGGATGCTCCAATAATCTTAGTTACACAATATGTAGAAGACATTTTAAGTCAAGTCAGTTACTTAATTAGCCTGTTCATCAGGATATAGTAAGCAATTATAAGATTTTGAGTATATAGTTGTGTGTGTGAGTGTGTTGGTGTGTTTGCACGTTCACACGACCGCTCACACGAGCAGTCGGGTGCTGCACTGCACATTGACTAGGGCCCGGGTGCGGCAGCAAAATGTGAAAGTAATCTGTCTCGTGCCAATTTGGTGGGGGGGGTGGGGGTGTGTCACCGGGCCTCATTCAAGAACAGGACGACAACTTAAGGGGACATTGAGGTTAGCAGTAAGTGTTGGGGGGAGACGGAACAGAATAGAGCAGGAGGGTGAGTATGAAACATAGATGTACAAGAAGATAGAGGGGTGATACAGGGGCTTGGGGGGGTGAAACTGTAACATGAGCCTTATAGCTCTGGCCCAGTCCAGTCCAGTTTGGTCCAGTCCCACGTGCTCTGCACTTCCTGAAGCAGTTAATCTCCATGCTGCAGCGTCGGGCTGAGGGCAGAATCCTCTCAGGAGCCTGTCCTGAAGGGCTGCTCTTCCCTAGGCACTTATCAGTTCTTAGTGGTAATTTAATCTGATCGTTTGCCACTTGCCAACACTTGCCATTTATTGTGGGAATAAATTTCAGTCAGCACCGGTCCAAAAGCATAAGTAATCCGAATGGCTGCTAAGGCCCCAACAGCGTCCGGGGTCCCAGAAACACACTGAGGACTGAGGTGTGTTAGGGCCCCGATTCAGATATCACTAAGGGCCCCAAAGGGGGCTGGACCGGCCCTGTTTGTAGTTCCAGGTTGAGGTGGGGGTCAGGGGGAAAGATGGTTGTGGAAGGTGAGATTTTAAGGGGGACGTTAGAGGGGTTTGAGTTGCAGGTGTTGTCTTTTTCCTTTACCCCCACCCCAGACTTAGTGGGGGGAGCTTCTTGTAAACAACCAGCCCATGGCCTGGAAAACCATCACGTCCTGAGGAAGGAATCAGAAAGTTCTCTCCTTTTTTTTTGCCAGTTCTGTTTTTAGTGCCCCCCCCCCCCCCCGACCCCCACTCCCCCGAAATCTGGAAGCTGCGATTTTAATCCCCTCTATTAACGGGGAACATGGAAGCACACGGATATATGCGAGCAGGACCACACCCACTCTCACACTCCTCGAAAAAACTCCCCCGTGCACGTGCGGGTATCCAGGTCCTCCGTCAGCATTCTTTGGGGGCGGGGGCGTAACGCGATCCGTTTGCACCATGGTGGTCAATGAGTGACCACACAACAGGGTGACCTCACTAATGGCTGCTTTCGGAGAGCTCTGTGTAAACACTCATGCTGCTCCCTCATTGGATGGACTGCGTGTGGGCAAGCCACCCCCTGTTATATGGTACCTCATGGCCTCCATCAGTGTTTCAGTAATTAGCGCATGTTTATATGGAGACGATCCCACACGCTGCCTCGTTGACGCAGCCTCAAGTCATGTCCACAAGCACGGAGTGGGGGGGCACTGCATTACCACAGTGCGCCACTCACCACAGACCATTAGGCCGTGCGCTGTTGGTCGGCGTATTAAATCCCGCATTTCCCAGGGGGCCGTCTCTCACCTACTCGTGCGTTTGCTGCATGCCGATTGGCTACATTACAGCCCGCCCGCCTTGCACCCCACACGTTCCTGCTCACGTGGTTTCCATAGTGAAAACTCGTCATGGCAATGCTGGGGCGATGGAAGGCACTGCAAGGTCCACAGCCACCCAGCACCTGCCACTGACTTTGATATGGTACAGCCAGTAATTCAGTCCAGTAGAAGGGGGCTCTCTTCTGCTGTCCAGATGTTGAATTTACGGGAAAATGAAACATGTCAACTGAGCAGTGGCAGCCCACCCCTCCACGTCTCGCTGATACTGTGTCAGACGGAACCAGCCAGGCACTAGTGTAGTTAGAGCAGGACTATGCCCCGCCCACCCCTCCACTGCAGGGCTGACATTTTTCTTTGTAATGAGCTCAGGCTGCTGTTTGTCTGACATCAGCATCAGGTGTGTGAGTCCCTGTCCGTGTAAGTGGGGGGGGGGGGCACTAATACGGGGTAATATGCGGTGTGATCCCACTCCCCAAGTGAACAAACAGCATCAAGTGCTGCTCAAATTCTAAACACACTTTTATTGTATATCTTGCAAAAAAAAATTGATTGCAATGTAATGCGATGCATATGAATTGGTGCACAAGGTCCAGCGCCTGGTACCGGAGTTAGATTCATGGCCGGACTGTCGGAGTTCAGTAACTCCAGAGGTGCAGTGCCTGTGTGAGTAGAAGCCCTCGGGATTTTAAATTAATAAAAAAAAAAAAAAAAAATTTTAAAAAAAGCTTAATAAATGAATTAAAATGGCTAGGTTTAAAAGATCATTTCTGATATGTAATTTAAGTGCTTTTTACCATAAGTGTTATTTAAGTTGTGTTGCTGATCGATGTTTATTATTCTTACATAGATCTTTATGTTCAGGCTGATCTGGAGTCTCCTGTGCTCCTCAGGGAGCAATTCAGAACACAAGTCTGCAGGCTTTCGGGTCGGTCCTGTCCCGGACTGCCACACAGTGCTTTTGGGTTCCGTCATGCAGGGGGCATTGTGTGCTTTGAACTTAATAGCTGAACTTGGCACTTGAAGCAATTTCCCAGGGTGAGACTTCAGAAGACTACTTGTTGCTAATTTTATATCCTACCAGTGAGAATAGATATCAAAGCGTGAGACTGTCGACCGGATGACTTCAGCGAGCTTCTACTAAGCGAATGGTTTACAAAAACAAATTCTGCAGTGTTTACAGTTCGAGTTCTGACTCTTTTCCAGTTAATTTAGCCTTTGATGGATTTACCATAATACTGCATTTATTTCATCTTCTGATATTTATTGTATGATCTCTATATCAGTATATATGTGTCTTTAGTTGTCAGATGCAACATTGGCGCAAGAGAAAGTATAGTTTAGAAAGCTGCCTCCCCATTGGCTCGAGCTCCACCAATGAAATACTTTGTTATGTCAGCTTTCATGCTCGGGATCAAGAAGAGCAGAGCACTCTGGACGGCTGCCAAGAATGCAGACACTTCTGGCTGGTCTTCAGAGAGCAGGATAACTAGCGCTACCTTGTACATATTCCCCTTAAATTCCCTTCTGTTATAATAGCGCCTTCCAGAAGGAAGTGATGTTTGGGATTTCTTTTGGTCCAGAATTTTGGCATCGCCCTCATTCAAGTCCTCGTCCACAGTACTCTTGCCTTCTCAAAACCCTGGGTACCAAAATCACATTGTGAGCAGCGAGGCCCAGTTCAGAGACCTGTAACATCCACCCTAAACTGCTCTTAAGCCGTTTGTTACGTGTTTTAGTTTGATGTCGGTGAATTTAATCCCTACAGTGGAATACTGTCATGGCGTGCTGTCACCTAGGTTCCCTGCATGGTGTGGAAAGTGGAGAGCACTCTCGGAGGGAATGCCCCCCTCCGCCCCCTCATGTCATCTCAACCCCCTGAAGTAATATGAGCCCTGTAGTAACGCAGTGAGGTATATCCCAGTCACAGCGGACTCATCCATTGGCCGAATTTTCTTCAGAATTATTGGTTAAAAAGTTTTCCACTTGTCTGTGAGGTGTCTCTGAACAGACACAAGGACAGGTGTTTGTTTGTGTCTGCACACACACACACACACACACACAAAATGCTCAAACGTGTGTGGTGTGTGTTCTCATTTGGGCTGTCTGGGGTTGGGGGGAGGTTCATTCCCAGCGAGTAAAGGAATTAATAGGTTTACATTTTGTTTTTTCAGGTAATGCAGCTTGTAATTCTGTCCTGTTGTGTTTGTGTTATGATTCGAACACTAATATAATGGCGTAATATTCCTCGTCTTCCAAACGTGATTTTTAGCACACAGAACCAACACATGGAGACTTAACACCCAGCTAGCATCCAGCGTTCGCACGGTATTCCTGTAACATTTCGGTGGACAGCGCGATGCTGCGAGCTCGCCGTTACAGCAATATTGTTGTGATGTTTTTAAAGTGTTGGATGGGAGCCCTGAGATTCCATGACAGACCCGCGTCAGGCTTGTGGACATGAAGTGAAATTGTTTTTATTGTTTTGTTTTTTTTTATTTCATTTCATTTCGTATTATTTTGGAGGATCAGTTAGTGATCCCAGTGACAGAATTAAGCCAAGTTTGTAATTGTATTATATTTACTGTAAGATGTAGATCATTCAGTAACTATTAAAATCTTTCCAAAAAAAAAGAATGCTTTGGCTGACCTTCTTCCATTTCCTTATGCCTGGTGTCTCATGGCGAGCAGAACATTGAGGGATGTGGTATCCCAGCATGCACTGGGTGCCACTCCCAGCATGCTGACCAGCTTCCTGTCTGGTGTAACGGGGGGGCCCTGGGAGGCTGGTCAGTGCGGGTGCGTATCTTTGGCTAGGGCTGTCTATCTCTGTGGTCACTCGTGCCTGGTTAATACTTCCATTTTCCCTTGTGTCAGAATTGAAACTTCCACCATGTTTCACTACCGTTTTCACTGCATGCTGTCCTGCTAAAGTGAGAGTAAGATTTTTTTTGTTGTTGTTTTTAGTCTTTATGTTAGTTATGGGAAATCGGCCAGTTGTAGCGTCAGCGATTAGTGTTGCACAGGTACTATCTGACGCTCAGGGCGTGTGAGTAAGGCGTGAAAAAAAGCTGTAAAAATTCAGGCCTGATTTAACCAGCCCCCCCAAGACCATGAAGCCCACAGATGCCACACTGGATCCCTGTCATCTCTTTGTAGTTCCTGGATCACGTATTTTCACCATTTTTACACACACCGTGGTCTAACACTGGAATGCTTCTCCCCACAGACACTAAAGCTCAGCACCACGGTCAAATTCATAATAATAGTAATAATAATAATCAAAATGTGGGTATTAAATATGTGTCACTATCAGAGTTGGGTAATTCAGGTTCAGAGAGTAAAAGTCCAGACTGGGATTTTGTGTCAACCAACCAGCTGAGTCCTCTGTGACTGTGACTCTTTATGCTCAACTGGTTGGTTGAAACTAAATTTTGGCCTGGACTTATACTCTCCGGACCTGAATTGCCCAACTCTAGTCACTAGTCTAGAAATGCTTTTCTAAAGCAGAATGAGTTTCCATTAAACATGCTCCTAAAGTCAGATGGGACGCGTACGGTCAAACCACGGATAGCTTCTGGGAAGCCCAGCACTCCTCCTCTCCTGCGGAGATGCCACAGATGGAACAGCATCATGTAGCAAATGGCTTTTGTGTCACGCAGCTGCCTGAAAAGAAAGCGGGTGGTCAGACGCAGCAGAGCATCCTGTGGATCACATGCAGGTGGCCCAAGAACGGAGAAGTCCTTTGGGGGGGGGGGGGGGGCTTTCACTTCGCGTTCCTCGGATTTCTGCGCTGAGAAAGCGGAACCGGCTCGAGACGATCTAAAAAAAAACATCCGGTAGATGTGTGATAAGTAACCTGCTCACCCCCAACCTGATCCAATGTGCATTTCATTTATTCAGCAGATGCTTTTATCCAAAGCAATGTGCCACTGGGAAGGCGGAGTCAGACAGATCCTGTAGCAAGTGGAGGGTTAGGGTCTCGATCACGAGCCCAACCGTGATGCAGGTACTTGAACCAGCAAGCTTCTCATAACAAGCATAGCCATCCTAACCAACTGAGCCACACGAATGTCCCTAACCCTAACCCACACTGCCACACGCGCCTACATTTGGGTGTGGTTGGTAGGGTCACGTCCCTACCAGTATTGTGGGTCAACCACAGAGCTCTTCAAATCTGGCCTTCGTTTCCAAATCCAAACCTTGTTTTTAGTTCTCCCAGGTAGTTAGGTTAATAATTACTGATTGTGATTGGCGAGAGGCTTCATACCTGGTTCCCAGGTAAAGGAAGGCTGGAAAATCAGCCAGGCTTGGACCTTGATGACCGTGATCTGAATAGTCCTATATACCATGTGTGTTTAGGGGGGCAGAGGAATCGGGGCATATTTGGTTCCTAGCAATACTAACCCAAACTGATGTTAACACGCTGACATCGTTGCAAAGTCATCCAAATTATTAGCAGAACACCAGATTTGTCTTTTTAAGGTCTGGATGCAGATAAAGTTCATGGCCTATTCTGGGAGGAAAAGCTGTCAGCTGGGTGAGTAAATTGTAAATGTTTATTCCTTTTGCACCATACGCCAAAAGGCCAGGTCCAGCCCATGTCTGACGGCGCCGTGTTCTGCGGCCAGATGGGCCACATAAACGGTCGAATGCTGCTCAGTACTCCGGAGACACTGCCTGCGTTTCATGAGCTATCAGGATAATGTCTTGCTGCAAGGATCCTGGACCGCCGATGTAATTTTACCGCACGGCGAGGGGGAAATGCAGGGCTGATGTGGAGGCTGTAATGAGGTCACTCCCTCGGGATGGTATGCTTCATGAGCCTGATATGAGAGGAGGGAGTGGCCTGTAGCACCATTCTTTGGGATGGGGAGGCTTTGAACTCAAACTGGTTTTGTTCTTACTGATGGTAGCACGCTCCCATCCCACAGGAAGAACGGTGATTGGAGAAAGACTTTATCCCACGTCCCATTGGTTCATTGATTGGTGTATATTATTTATTACTCATTATAATCTACATATTATATACATTTGAAGAAAAAGCAGCAGAGAGCAGAACTTCTTCAACACCTTCCATGAAAAACGAGCTTCCTGTTGATCAGGGAAGTTCTGCTCTTGTCTTCTCGTCGTATCTTAAGGCCACGTAGGAGTCAGAGGCACACAGAGTCCCACTGCTCCGCCACGAACCTCCGAAGGTGTCCCCCAGAAGGGATGTCCATGCAGTTTATGACATCACGTTCAGTCATTTCCATCATGAGTGCACGGGATTCTGACCTTTGAGGAGAAAGCGAGCTCGCCTGTGGAGGAGGACATGGCCATGCTGCTACGACTCTCTGCATGTGCAGAAGGCACAGACCGAGTGAAAACGGGAAGCGAGAGAAGAGGAGAGGAGAGCAGCGGAGATGGACAGACGCGGTAATTGCACAAATATAGTTTCCGTTCTGCAAACGCTGTGGCGGGAAATGGCTTCATTTTTGGAAGCGTCGCAGAGGACCGTCTTCAAGGTTTCGAGTGATGCAACCAGAGAAACTGCAGACGAGCACAGAGCTGCTGCAACAAACTCTTACTTGCAATGGAATGTAACTGGTCAGCTTAAGGCTCTGAATGAGTGTAGGTCCTTCCCAGCGCTCCTGACACGTCACTTACCCTATTATGCAAAAGGCTCCACTTTTTGTTTTAGGAACTGTGTTGGAATATAACTCTAGGCTCCCTCTACACTTGACTAACCCCATTCAGCCTGGGCAGTAATTCAGTGTGGGAACCACTTCCGGCTGATGCAGCGATATCCTCAGCCACAGTGTAAAATCGGCTTACTCTCCTCTCAGAGACTTTAGGGCAAAACCTGTATCGGCATTTTCGGTCTATCTAGCTCTAGGACTACCTAGAATTAGTGATACAATTCAGGGGTTGCACAGCATGACGGAATGTCTGGTCACCGTGGGACATCCATTTTCTGTAACCATTCATCCTGTTCAGGGTCACGGGTATCCACAGCCTATTGGCACGAGTCAGGGAACAACCCAGCATGGGGTGCCAATCCATCACGGCACACTCACACACCAATAGGTAATTTCAGCCTGTTTTTGGACTCGGGGGGGGGGGGGGGGGGAGGAAACTAGAGTACCCAGAGGAAAGCCCATGACAATCCATGTTTGATTCACCAGCTCAGGAACTAACTCAGTGGCTACAATGTAATAACCAGCATGGTCGATTAGTTAGTCCAGTGACCAGTGTAATGGTAGCATGTCTGATAAACTCAACTCGGCGGCAAGATGCCAGCTTATCTTTGGCTATAATGCTACATAACCAAGTCAAACGACTAATCAGGAAAGGCAGCAATGCTGTTTACCCATTATAACCAGGAATTCTGGTCACGCCACCATCTAGGAATTCACCAGTGTTAGCAAGTGCAGACAACCAAGAAGTAAACAAAACAGATTTATTTGATGCATAAAACAACATAGACCAATCACTGCTCAAAACTGACAGAGACCAACCTAAATAAAACCAAAGTTTATACACATACAAAACAATGTATGTAGTGATACATATCCAGACTTGGGTAATTAAGGGGGGCAGCATGGTGGTGCAGTGGTTAGCACTGTTGCCTCACACCTCTGGGACTCGGGTTCGAGTCTCCGCCTGGGTCACATGTGTGAGGAGTTTGCATGTTCTCCCCATGTCGTCGTGGGGTTTCCTCCAGGTACTCCGGTTTCCCCCCACAGTCCAAAAACATGCTGAGGCTAATTGGAGTTGCTAAATTGCCCGTAGGAGTGTATGTGTGAGCGAATGGTGTGTGAGTGTGCCCTACAGTATAGTCGGACACTGGATTTCTCACATCTACCAGCACATGAGGAATTGTTCAAATAGAAAGTGAAATAATCTGGGTTTTCCGGTTAGATATTGAACATAACCTGAAAGTGCTGCTGTCAGATAATCATTCACATCACTTGACTTTCCTCACCGTCACTGACCTGGACCAACCATATTCAGATCTGTGTTTGCAAAAGTCTGTCTACCATATCAGTAGGGTTCGGCTTACGGTGTTTGTCTTTCCACATCACAGGCACTTAAATAACCCTGCTGAAACATGTCTATATTCACAGTTCTCTGAAGCAGTAGCGCTGGAAGTAGAGGTGCCGAGGTGCTTCAGCAAATTAAGACAATGTTATATTAACTATCTCACAATGGCTCAGAGGCAACATGATTATTTCTCCAAAAAGATTGCTGTTGTTGCTGACAGTTACTGATATTACCAATAGAACTTCAGTAACGTCTATTGCTCAGTCCAACTTGAGCTCAAAGTACCTTCGCGCGCCTAGGATACGAAGGTTCTGCATTTACGTTAACCAGAAAAGAACGTGAATTAAATGTTTTTTAAACAAAAGTTTTCTGCTTTAGCGATTCTCGTCTAAAACGCTATTCACAAAAAAAGTAAATAAAAGAAATAATATTCCAGTGAGTATTGCATGAGGGACTGTCAGCGTTGTTGGGGGTAAGAATCACAGCTTGTTGGCCTTCTTGGAGAGCAGAACCCAGTCCTGAGAACTTTCTAGACCTCTGTGCCCTTACCATCTCCGGCCATCAAATACTAATGTACGATTGCTACTCTTCCGACTCCGTTTGTACATCTAAATACATTCATTACGCATTACATTATAGTTCCCATAGACTCGCTCTTTGATTGGGTTTATCTAATGACTCAGCGCGTGATGTTTTACGTCGCAGGCACAAGGTAAAGGCTTTCAGCCGATGTGGGTTTGGGTTAAGCAGTGGGTCCTGCAGTCCACACCCAGGATGTTCCCCTGCTCCAGCCAGCCGTCTGTCTGGGAGATCGGGGCAGCTCCGTCCATGTGCACTTTCCCCCTTTAAAGCTCCCCGCCTGGCTCCAGTTTCACTTGTGGCGCGGCACCTGCTTTAAAAGGGGAGCGAGGACTAGAGAAGCGGCGCGGTGTCACTGCTCGCTATTTATAACCCACCTCGGAGGTAAGTCAGGGGCTTCTTATTGCTTAAAGTTGCGCAGATATTCAATGTAAGGTAGAGATCGCGATCGCTGTGTAGAAAACTTGGCAGCATCGTTTCAAAACGAGCTTTGCTGTCGATCACAGTGTATTAATGCGGCCGCACTGCGATCCCTCACTAGCGCTGGGAAGGACGGTTTGGGACGTGAAGTTTTATGCGTGTATAAGTGCTGGTTTATCCAGGTGCTTCATATTCCGAATGTGCCTGACTTAACATCGCGTGCAAGAAGGAAATGTCTGGATGATCGAGCTGCTAGTTTGCCAAAAAGTCGCAGGAAATACTGAAAGTATCACTCGGAGCTTTCCTATCACATTAAAGCATAAAAATGTGACATTGCCTAACGTTTCAAATAAAATGCAACGTGCATAAACGTAATCCTTTGAAAAAATCTAGTAAAACATATTTTGACGCAGTTCTCATTTATCGAAAAGTACGGTAAAGTTGCATTTATTCGTTTTTAAGAAATTATACGCGGCATTTGTTGTTTGCTGGCACTGTCATATTTTGGCGAGACCGGTGTTTGGGACGACGATCATCTCTAAGTTAGTAGAGGGAGTTTTCGACGAAATACAACATTATAAGAGGTGTCCATATAAACTACTACACACATCCCTCTTGTCAAGAAATCGGGAGGCATGTTCACTGCTAAGGTGGCTATCACTTTGTGTTTTTGTATCTATCTGCGTGAAATATCGACAATAATTTAATTGTACCAAAGAGAGATGGAGATTAGCTATATTTTGTGTTAAGATCTGAATGACTGCGATGTCATGTCAACTTGGTATCCCGAAGCTCACAGAGTGCAGCTGGGATTGGGGTTGGCTGGCACATAGTACACAATGTATTTTAATAGATTTTTTATTAAACAATTAATTAATGTTTATTTGAAAAATCATTTAAGAAAGAATGTAATAATATCAGGTTAAAATTTTCAATGGCCAAGATTTTTATTCCTGTTCTTATTAGTCAACTAGACGATGTTTAAATTTATCATGAGATTTAAGGATAAATTTGCAGGTAGCTGGGTTATCATAATATAACCCACGCCTGAGATAAAACGCGCTGAATGAAAACTGTGCCAAGCAGTCCCTGTCACCCTTACCTGAATTGAGACCGTGACCGAAGCATTGTTGGTTAGAAAAAGAAAACTGACGCTTAATGTCTACGATAAAACGTCCAGTTTTGTAAAGAATTCCAGTATTTTTGGCATTGTGCGTTAGATTAGATATGTCATATAATTAGCGAATGGTTGATTTTCCATGCGTTTACACCAGTCGTGCAGCATTTCTAAAGTGGGGGAGACATTTGAGGAGACCATTAAACTGCACTAATGCATTTCCCTAGCAAAACTGTGGTCTCATCCAGTCTCCCTCCCCAGACGCGTATGGTAAATTCACTGGCCTGTTAGGTGATTAATAATGTGCATTTGGTCTCATACTATTTTTTTTACATCTGTTTTTATATATGTGGATGAAAGTTTTGTGTGAATGCTGGAGGTGAGTAGAATTATATTAATCTCTCAAGTGATGGAAATGATCTCGGTCAATAAGCTCATTTGCTGAGTTTGTTCACGGCCGATATACCGACAGGTGACGCGCCCCGGGCCGCCGACTCCAACGCATCTGGCGTGACGCTCGCGCAAGAAATCCTACGGCAAATCTATAATATTCCATTTTAAAACCTAAAATTAGCTACATCTAAGGACCAAACACAAAGGTAATAAAACTGTTGCATGCACGTAAATGAGTGTGCAGACTTATCTCGAACTGAAAATCGCATGCCAGCCAATTGACAACGCTGCGTACAAACGTCAGAACCAGTCAGTATCCCGGAAGCAATGGGCACGAGGCAGGGAACAACCCAGGATGGGGGGGCCAACCCATCGCAGGGCACACTCACACACCATTCACTCACACATGCACACCTATGGGCAATTTAGCGACTCCAATTAGCCTCAGCATGTTTTTGTACTGTGGGGGGAAACCGGAGTACCTGGAGGAAACTCCACGGCGTCAACATGCAAACTCTACACACATGTGACCCAGGCGGGTCCCAGAGGTGTGAGGCAACAGTGCTAACCACTGCACCACCCATGCCGCCCCACGAGGCAGCATGGCAAATGTAATTTACTTAACATTAACATTAAAGTATAATATATAATCACCTCTAAACACGTATAAGTACTGTTTTCTGATATTTAATGAAGTTAACAATTTAATAAATCGCAAATGCTTTTAATACCATTCATTAAACATAAGACATACCACCCCCCACCTGAAAAACAGACAAGGGTGAACGCCGCTCCTCCCAGGAGCAAAAACCTTTAAGGTTCGAATCCTAGAACCCTCGTTTCGCCCATCAGAAGTGTTATCGGAATATTTGTGTTCTCTCCTTTATCGCACGGAAAGTAATATTACTTATTTCTTTTGACTGAATTCAGTTTTCCTCGCTTAGTCTACTTATATTCTACGCTGAGGGCTCCATCAGGATTCCATTACGGCATTTCATTTATTCTGCCAGGGCAGCCAGTCCCCTTTGGGGTTAAGAGCCTCGCTCAGGGGCCCAATAGTGACATCACTCTGCCCACCCTGGGATTTGAACCGGCAACCTTCCGATCACAGGCACAGTGTAAACATGTCCCTACGTACCGCTTTGAAATGTGGCTGAAATGTGTGACGTAGAGATAGCGGGTGAACCAAGGGCCACGACTCAGTGGCGTCATGCTAATCCTCCAGCAGGGGGTTCTGGTGTGATAAGTGGCCACGGTTCCTGGATGTAAGACCGCTCTAGCAGCAAATGGCCACATCCACTGCCCCCCTTTTACCATCAGAGCTGCGTACTGATAGGCACAGTGGTGGAAATCCTTACCCATAATCCATTAGTCACATAGTCGCTCACATGGGACCAATGAAAGGAAGAGCTGCTCTTTCCGATCGATACTTCATAGACCATCTTTAACGGCCGTCTCAACGCCTTTAAGACACCTCACCGTTACTTAAAGTAAGGTAACTAATTATGAAACTAAATCCCCCATAAATATTATGAGCAACATCAGATATCAAAAATCGTCAACAAGCAATTCAAACGGACATCAAAACGTTCATATCAAGCACACATTACAAAAATACTTCTAGCTAAATAAGCACGTTTAGAGTAGGACACTGACATCCTGGGTCATCGTCAGTGGGGACGAGGACTGATGCCGACCCGTTCGCTGTGATTTCAGCCATTCTTTGGGGTTGGGAAGAGAGACGTGAAATCCGACGGCCCGTTTAAAATGCCGACTTTTGTTCCTGCCGGTTGTTTGGGTTGCTGGGGCTGATGGTGTGGTTTCCCAGCACCGGAAGACTGGGAGTTAGACACTACTGTTACCACTGCTGTGAAATATTACCAAATATACACGTCGGTGTGCAATAGAGCGCCCACAGGTCACAGCCCCTGTTCCTCTCTGACCCTTTAGTCCGGCAGTTTTCCATAATCTTGTTTGCCCATGTGACGGGGAGGAAGTGATGTGTACTTCAGGGACGCCCCCGGATATTTGTGTGTGGCCAGGAAAACGTAGCTTGTGCATGTCTGTGTGTGTCATCGTCTGTCTGATCATCTGACGCCTCGATCCAAATTTTATACAGCTGCACTGTACACTGAGCGGTACGGCCTTAGTATGTAGCTCAAAAGTCCAACAGCCTACCCCCTTCTCCGCTGACTCCTTGACCGTCCAGACCCTGAGCACCAGGCCGCCATTCATCAGAAGCGTGCAACTGCTGCGTTAACCGCATTGCATGGCTCTGTTGCAACTTGTCCTGCCCGCACCGCCAGCCAGCCCCCCCCCCGCCTTCTGAGACTTGCCTGGGCAGAGCAGGCTGGGCTGGTTCCTCTTAACCTGGGCTTGTTAAAAAGAAAAAAAAAACACTTAAGTGAGGTTTTTAACCACAGTGTAAAGTGATCAAGCACCACGGTCACTCCATAAGCATAAATATGGAAACGGGTGTCACTTAATGGCACAGTGCTCCCACTCTGAGCGGAGCTGGCGGTGCAACAGGTGAGCAGAAGGACGATGAAGATGGTGGGGGTCTTGTAAACAGCTGGCAGACAGCCGTGAGGAGAGGGAGGCAGGCAGAGAGAGCCGAGGCGAGACAGGCAGGCAGGCCGACAGATGAGGCGGTGAACCAGCCCTGGTGATTAAGCTCTACACACTGCCACCTCCTCACTTCACTCAACACCTGCATTGACGGTGTCTCCATTAGGACCTGACATCACGCTCCAAGCTGTTGGATGCTGGTTGGGGGCTGGATTGCATCTGATTTACACCTGGTTAGGAGCTATGGGGGCTGCATGGAAGCTGCATCTTAAGCAGAGTCACGTAATTTGCTCATGGGCGCCACCATGTGGTAGATCGAGGGATAACAGATATAATGATAATACTAAATGAGCCCTGGGGGCTGTAATGTGAGCCCTATCCCCATGCCCCCTCTCCCCATGGCCCCTCTCCCCCATGGCCCCTCTCCCCATTCCCCCCCTCTCCCCATGGCCCCTCTCCCCATGGCCCCTCTCCACATGCCCCCTCTCACACATGGCCCCTCTCCACATGCCCCCTCTCCCCATGGCCCCTCTCCCCATTCCCCCCTCTCCCCATGCCCCCTCTCCACATGGCCCCTCTCCACATGCCCCCACTCCACATGCCCCCTCTCCCCATGCCCCCTCTCCCCCATGGCCCCTCTCCACATGCCCCCTCTCCCCGTACCCCCCTCTCCACATGCCCCCACTCCACATGCCCCCACTCCCCATGCCCCCTCTCCCCGTGCCCCCTCTCCACATGCCCCCACTCCACATGCCCCCACTCCCCATGCCCCCTCTCCACATGGCCCCTCTCCCCCGTACCCCCCACTCCCCGTGCCCCCTCTCCCCGTGCCCCCTCTCCACGTGCCCCCCTCTCCACGTGGCCCCTCTCCCCGTGCCCCCACTCCCCGTGCCCCCTCTCCCCCGTGCCCCCACTCCCCGTGCCCCCTCTCCCCCGTGCCCCCACACTCCCCGTGCCCCCTCTCCCCGTGCCCCCCACTCCCCGTGCCCCCCTCTCCCCGTGCCCCCCACTCCCCCGTGCCCCCCTCTCCCCCGTGCCCCCACTCCCCGTACCCCCTCTCTCCGTGCCCCCCACTCCCCGTACCCCCCTCTCCACATGCCCCCACTCCCCCGTACCCCCTCTCCCCGTGCCCCCTCTCCCCCGTGCCCCCCCACTCCCCGTGCCCCCTCTCCCCGTACCCCCCACTCCCCATGCCCCCTCCTCCACATGCCCCCCTCTCCCCGTACCCCCCCTCTCCCCATGGCCCTCTCCCCCATTCCCCCTCTCCCCATGCCCCCCTCTCCACATGGCCCCTCTCCACATGCCCCCCACTCCACATGCCCCCCTCTCCCCATGCCCCCTCTCCCCATGGCCCTCTCCACATGCCCCCTCTCCCCGTACCCCCTCTCCACATGGCCCCTCTCCACGTGCCCCCTCTCCCCCGTGCCCCCTCTCCCCATGGCCCCTCTCCACGTGCCCCCCTCTCCCCGTACCCC
The DNA here is from genome assembly GCF_023856365.1 of Brienomyrus brachyistius. Lineage (NCBI taxonomy): Eukaryota > Metazoa > Chordata > Actinopteri > Osteoglossiformes > Mormyridae > Brienomyrus > Brienomyrus brachyistius. Next base: position 2,138,124 of record NC_064549.1, read on the forward strand.
CCTCTCCACATGCCCCCACTCCACATGCCCCCACTCCCCATGCCCCCCTCTCCCCATGCCCCCCTCTCCACATGGCCCCTCTCCCCGTACCCCCACTCCACATGCCCCCTCTCCCCATGCCCCTCTCCCCATGGCCCCTCTCCACATGCCCCCCTCTCCCCGTACCCCCCTCTCCACATGGCCCCTCTCCACGTGCCCCCTCTCCCCATGGCCCCTCTCCACATGCCCCCTCTCCCCATGGGCCCCTCTCCACATGCCCCCTCTCCCCGTACCCCCTCTCCACATGCCCCCCACTCCACATGCCCCCACACTCCCCATGCCCCCTCTCCCCATGCCCCCTCTCCACATGGCCCCTCTCCCCGTGCCCCCACTCCACATGCCCCCACTTCCCCATGCCCCCTCTCCCCATGCCCCCTCTCCACATGGCCCCTCTCCCCGTACCCCCCACTCACATGCCCCCTCTCCCCCATGGCCCCTCTCCACGTGCCCCCTCTCCCCGTACCCCCTCTCCACATGGCCCCTCTCCACGTGCCCCCTCTCCCCGTGCCCCCTCTCCCCATGGCCCCCCCCCCCACCCCCCACTCACACCACGTGCCCCCCACTCCCCGTGCCCCCCTCTCCCCCGTGCCCCCTCTCCACGTGGCCCCTCTCCACGTGGCCCCTCTCCACGTGCCCCCTCTCCCCGTGCCCCCTCTCCACGTGGCCCCTCTCCACGTGGCCCCCTCTCCCCGTGCCCCCACTCCCCGTGCCCCCTCTCCCCGTGCCCCCACTCCCCGTGCCCCCACTCCCCGTGCCCCCTCTCCCCGTGCCCCCACTCCCCGTGCCCCCTCTCCCCCGTGCCCCCACTCCCCGTGCCCCCCCTCTCCCCGTGCCCCCACTCCCCGTGCCCCCCTCTCCCCGTGCCCCCCACTCCACGTGCCCCCTCTCCACGTGCCCCACTCCCCCGTGCCCCCCCACTCCCCGTGCCCCCTCTCCCCGTGCCCCCCACTCCCCGTGCCCCCTCTCCCCGTGCCCCCACTCCCCGTGCCCCCTCTCCACGTGCCCCCACTCCCCGTGCCCCCACTCCCCGTGCCCCCTCTCCCCGTGCCCCCACTCCCCGTGCCCCCCTCTCCCCGTGCCCCCACTCCACGT